>NC_139631.1:42178688-42346188 GCF_964638095.1 Poromitra crassiceps | reverse complement strand
GTGTGTGTGTGTGTGTCTGCAGGGTGTCCATTATCAGAATCAGAATCAACTTTATTGGCAGAGTATGTACACATACAAGGAATTTTACTCTGGTTTGCTTAATTATTATTTATTTTATTTTTTATTTTTGTATTATTGTTTTCTGATCATGTACACAAAGTAGTTCCAGTCAAACTGTTTGTTCACCACTCTAAATCTGCACTGGCTACCAGTAACAGCCTGGATCTCAAATCAGTCATTTGCAGCAATGTCTGAGTGTAGTAGCCTACTTCAGTTACCCATGAACACCACAAGGTGGCGACAAGCTGCAAGAAAGCCTACACGTCTACCTCTCTGAACCAGTGGTGTAGTCTAGTTGAGGGGTTTTCAAAAGTCTGAGACACGCTGGGCCTCTCGCTAACAGACCACGGTTAGAAAAAGGTGCCCCCTCGCTCAATTCCTGGATGCCTATGGGATCATGATCATAGACACTCAACAACTGAGCCAAGATAGCCTGATATTGCTGTTTGACACACTTTCAGACTGTACCATTATACAAAAAGGTCTCTCTGAAGGTATTTATTAGTTTCTGACTCTGGGAAAGTGGGGGAAACTGTCACATCCCCATACCGTATATCTTTAAACACATCACATTTAGGCTATTGGATGAAATATCCTTTTTTGACAGATGCAATATTTCACTGAGCCTCCCTCGAAACTGCTTGGATTAACAATTTTGAATTGTGTCTCCATCCCTAATTTAAACAAACACCAATAATAATCCGCAGCCGGGTCGTCCGCAATCAAATCATCATCTATAGATCTGTTTATGCCCTGAGGGGTTCCCAAACTGTGTTCCCACTGAGGATACCGTTTTTTTTCTTTCATAAAATAAAATGAGCTGATTTAACCATGCAATAGCATCAGAAACGCTAAATAACACCTACCTATACAGTAGGGATGCTATGTTTGTGAAGTTCTGGGCGGATGTCAATGTTTAAAATAACAATATTAGGCTCTTGAGTACCACCGGGTGGAGCCTCGCGGACCACCGGTGCTCCCAGGACCACAGTTTGGGAATCACTGGCCTATAGTGGGAGGGTGCGAGACACTAAACCACAACACCAATGGCCTTTATCTGCTGCAAATAATGCACTGTTTTTGTTTTGATACAGTTCATTACATCTTTTTTTTTTTTTTACATTTTCATTTTTGTATTTATTGACAACATTAAGACAATAATGATACTCATGAATATACAGTACATAAATAAGTACATGTGATATTCCTGGTCAGGATGCTCCACGTACACATTCACCCATTAGTAACATGTCATATTCAGCAGCATCAACTTAAAGTGCCACAGCAGCTAAATCAAGACCTGTTAGTTTTCCTATTACATTTATATTGGACTAATTTAGCTTGTAGCCTACTTTTCTTATTGCACTGACATCATTAGAGCTTAGTCCCACAGGTTATAATGAGCTCAATTCAAAGACAGTTTTCGCTATTATGGCTGTATTGGGTTCTCTATGGCTTCTTTTATACTGCTAGCAATGGTTCCTACTGCACAAGTTCACCACAGTGCCATGCCCTACTGTCAGAGCAGAAAACAGGTGATCAGGAGACTATGTGACTGTGAGAGCTGCAATGATTTGTCGATTAATTGATTAGTCCAGGGGTTCTCAAAGTCTGAGACTGTGGGCCTCCCATCAGACAAAGCTTAGGGACAAGCCCCCCCCCCCCCCCCCCCCAGTTTACTTTCTTATCGTAGTTTTGCTACATTCCTTGCCAATGGGATCATGATCATTATTTGATCTCATAGACACTCAACAATTGAAAACTGTTTGAAGCCCCCCTGGGGAGGTCTACCTCCCACTTTGAAAACCTCTGGATTAGTCGATTGACAGAAAATTACTTTTTTTTATATTGAGACGAAGTGAAGCGTCCTCTGTCTGATTCCTGGCGGCTACATGGACCAGGTGTGTTGATTCAGGAAGGTCTTTTTCTGGTACAAGGCATAAGTTATCAGAAGGTTAGTTTAGCCAATCTCTACTCTGCCTTCCCGGCGCGTCCCATGGAATGGTGAAGTAAAATAGAGTGAGTCAATTTGTTACAGTATTATCTGACATTTATTTCTGAGAATTAATTGACAACAGACATTGAATATAAAAAGCTCAATACAATACACAGATCTGGGTCAACTCCTCTCCTGGTATCAATCGGCCATCAGAGATTGACCCTTGACCATAGCCACAGACCCTCTTAATAAGCGATTACAAAAGTGGGTGGTCCTCTGTCTTCTGACGATGATTTCCCGTCAGTCAACTTCTCCTTTCGTATTTTTCCAGTTGGGGAGGGCTGATGTTCTCCGGAACTGGAAGCTTTCACTTCCAGATGTGACACTGCCTCTTCAATCAGGAACTGGAGACTTACACTTTCAGATGTGACACTGCTTCTCCACAAACATGCATGCTCCCACATTTCATGCAAAACTTTCATATCTTACTTTATTTTATTAACGCTTAATATGCAAACAAATGGCAGAGGTGCCAGAGTAAAACAATTATAAATGATAAGCTGTATTACTGAGTTCCTGCTAAGAATAACACATTTCATCCCCTTTACCTTACATCCCTTATGCAGCATTACTATGGCACAAAGCAACATTTTGCGACTGGTCTTCATGCTCGAGTTAAGTGTTGATGGAAAACCCCAGGCTTTTGCTATAAGTTTCTGGTAAACCTCAACATGGCGAATGCCACCCAATTCCGGCCTTCTCGATAAAAACATGGACCGTACAGTCTATAAGCCAGCAAGCAGATTAGCCTTTTGTTAACATTTACTATAACCCTTACTTCTATCAGAGACACACATAATGTTAACATTTTACTTAATTTGTCAGTACAAAGGAAACATGTCAACATGTTTACCTTAACACGAGAATCATGTGATTTTGGTGACCTTAATTTTAGAGAATTGATCAGATACATTTCAGAGAATCTGGGGATTTTCGATGGAACACTGCAAGGAAAGAGGAAGTTTGACGACACAGACAGGAGGGTTTCAGATATACATTTGACTCAACTTTACTATAGAAACGGATGTTTTCTTCAAATTTTCTTCGGCACCGCCCTTGCGGGTGGCGCCGTGGCCACCCCTTCGTAAGTCTGTGCCCCAATTGTGCCACCCTGGTAAAAAAAAGTCTGGACACGCCACTGAGTGAGGGGTCACCCAAAACATAAAGTCTAAGACAGAAAGAAAAATCAAGCTTCACAATATCACAGATTTTCTTATGAACTTTGTACCAGAAATCTTGAAGAACAGAACATGACCATCATGCATGTAAAAGAGTACCCTCTGACCTCTCACACCTCCAACAGTTTGCTGTGTCTTTCAGCCCCAATCTATGCAACCTTGATGGGGTCCAGTAAAACCGATTGATTATTTTAAATTGGATTAATCTAATTCTAATATCCCTAGACATTTTCTTTGAGTTCTGACATATTCGGTCCCATTCCTTCTCATTAAATGAACAATGTAAATCATGTTCCCAGACCTATTTTAATGCCCAGTTCCCTTTGTGAGCTTGGTTGAAAATCATGGAGTAATAGTGTGATGCCTCGTGACCCAGACCAAATGTTCTTATTATGTTACTCAGTAGATCCGAGTGAGACGGAGGGGTATTAATTGAACTAAAGGTTTTCACAAGTAAATGCCTTAATTGAAAATATTGCCAGTGCTGTGTCCTAGATAAACTGAAATCTTGCATTAGGGTCTCAAAAGTTTTTAGAGTGTCTCTCTCATACAGGTCACCCAGCATACTGATACCACTATTATTCCATTCCTTCCAAAAAAAAAGGGAGCTCTACCTATAGGGAGCTTGGGGTTTAGCCAAATCCCTGATTCAGAGTTCAAATATGGGTTAGTGTTAAAAATTAAATAAACTTTTTTCCAGACCGTCTGAAGGTGAAAAATAATAGGATGGGACCGAAATTTAGGTGACAGCTTAGCTGTCATACCGGCAAGAGGGGAGAGAGGAAGAATTAGGAAAATTAGGGTTCCTGCGTATGGCCGCAGCGAGTGGTTCTAGAGCTAAACAAAATAATGCTGCCGAAAAGCTTGAGCCTTGACGGGTCCCTCTGCTTAATGAAAAATAAGGTGAAATTAACCCATTTGTCTGAACTGCCGCTTGTGGGTGATTATAAAGTATTTCTATCCATTTTAAAAAGTTCTGGCCAAATCCAAAAGATTTAAGAGTAAGCAGCAAATATCTCCACTCGACCCGATCAAACGCTTTTTCGGCATCGAGTGAAATGGCAGCCACTGGGGAGTCTATGTTGCGGACTGACCACATGACATTTAACAAGCGTCTGATATTATCTGAAGAGTTCCTCTCGGGGATAAAACCCACTTGGTCTGGATGTATCAGTGATGTAAGCACTTTATTAATTCTATTCGCCAGAATCTTGGACAGAATCTGGCAGTCCGTAGAAATTAACGAGATAGGGCGGAAGCTCTTACAGTCAGATGGATCTTTACCTTGTTTAAGTATAAGAGTAATAACTGCCTGTGATAATGAAGGTGGTAATGTTCCCACATTAAAGGATTCTTCAAACATCTGTTGCATTAGTGGCATCACTTCATCTGCATAGCATTTGTAGAATTCTGCAGTGAAGCCGTGCTGTCCTGGGGATTTACCTGCTGGCAGACCTCTGATAACATCAGCTATCTCTGACCTAGAGATTAGGGCATCAAGCGAGTCACGTTGTTGTTCATCTAATCTAGGAAGATTCAGGCCCTCAAGAAAGAAGTTTATTTCAGTATCTTATTTATTTTCAGACGTATAAAGATTTGTGTAAAACTCTCTAAATGTATTAATTATATCACTTGGTTTAGTCATGAGGCTCCCCCCCTGACCGCGCACGGCTGCAATGGTTGAAGAGGATTCCTTCTTTTTAATATATCTTGCCAGGAGTTTCCCTGCTTTTTCCCCTGACTCAAAGTAATTTTGCCTGGCTCTAAATAACAAAAATTCCGCTTTCTGTGATAATAAAATATTATATTCTAATATTTTAATTGTGTCAAATTTTGCAAATTGATAGGTGACGTCCCGTTTAAATATTGTTTCAGCTGTCTGAACCTTTTTTTCCAATTCTGTAACTTTGGCTATGCTAATTTTCTTCTTGTATGAAGCATACTGGATAATAAAGCCTCTCAGGACTGCCTTCAAAGCCTGCTGACTGGCTGCTTCACCACCTGGTACGGGAACTGTACCACCATGGACCGCAGGGCGCTATGGAGAGTGAGACGCGCGGCCCAGCACATAACAGGATGTGAGCTGCCAGAACTGCAGGAACTATAACCAGCGGTGCCTCAGGAGGTCCCTGAAGATCATCAAAGACACAAACCATCCCCACAACAGCCTGTTCTCCCTGTTACCCTCAGGGAGAAGATACAGGGTCCCAAAAGCACGCACAAATCGCTTGAGGGACAGTTTCTTCCCGCAGGCCACGAGACTCCTGAACATACACAAATAGTGTAGTAGCTGCACTGTACCACACTGTAGATGCTACCATTATGTATGTGTAATGTTTAATTGTATGTTTGATTAGGTATATGCTATTTGCACCTGTACGTCAAATACGTCGAATGCAAAATGTTTAAAGGATGGGTTTACCGATGGGGAATATGAATATATATTAATTCTTAAAAAATCTTAAATTTCGAATCCGTTGAAATTTTTGAAATTGCTTGTTCCCAGCCAGAGAAAAAAAAAATGAAAAAAAAAAAAAAAAAAAAAAAAAAAAAAATGGGCCAGGTGACGCGTTTCGACGCGAAACGCGTCACCTGGCCCAATTTTTTTTTTTTTTTTTTTTTTTTCTTTTTTTTTTTCTCTGGCTGGGAACAAGCAATTTCAAAAATTTAAACGGATTCGAAATTTAAGATTTTTTAAGAATTAATATATATTCATATTCCCCATCGGTAAACCGATGAATGTAAATGTAAATGTATCGGTAAACCGATAAATGAAAAAAAAAAAAAAAAATAATAATAAATGGGCCAGGTGACGCGTTTCGACGCGAAACGCGTCACCTGGCCCAATTTTTTTTTTTTTTTTTTTTTTTTTCATTTTTTTTTTTCTCTGGCTGTGAACAAGCAATTTCAAAAATTTCAACGGATTCGAAATTTAAGATTTTTTAAGAATTAATATATATTCATATTCCCCATTGGTAAACCCATCCTTTAAGTACGTCCAAGTATGCACATGACATGTGCACCTATGTGCAGTGAATATGCCACTGTCTCTGACTTGTCTTATCACTCTACTGCCTTATTGCTTGTTGTGTCTCTTGTTGTTTTTGCACTCATATGCCCTGTTATATTTGTACTATGTTGTAAACGGAGTTCACAGCACAAGAATTTCACACGTGATACTTGTACTACGGAGTGACAGTAAAAATCTTGAATCTTGAATCTTGAATCTTGAATCTTGAATCTTGAATCATAGCTTCCCAAGCCACCCCAGCAGAGGGAGCCAAGGACACATTAAATTCTATATACTCCTTAATTTGATTCCTGAGGGCTTCTTTAAAGCTGGAGTATAGGAGAAATGCATTAAATCTCCATCTATGTGATCCGTTTGTTTCATAGTAAGGCAACAGTGAGATATCTGCATGATCGGAGACCAGAATATGACCTATGGAACAGGATAAAGTGGAAGGGAGTAGTGTCTTAGAAACCAAAAACATGTCAATTCTTGAATACATGTTATGCGAATGAGAGTAAAAGGTGTAATCCCTTGCTCTTGGGTTCATTAGCCTCCAAATATCAACTAATCCCAAAGATTCACAAAAACCTTTCACTGTCATTTTTTATTTTTTTATTATTATTTTATTATCTTAAATTTTATCTCTGAGAAGTTTGTTGAGGTTTCCTCAAAGAGGTAACAATTTGTGAAATCTCTTTACAGTGTATGTACGGTACACTTTTTGCACATCCCTCGGGTACATGTGATGCTGACTGAGATTTTTTGTATTTTACTTTGCCTGTTTAAAACGAAAAAACGAAAAAACAAAACAGGAAATGAGGTGTTGGTTATATCGCCAAACTTTTTGTTTCTGAACGGATGGCATTGTGACATCATCAGTCCCCATGGCCTTTTTAAGGAGTAATCAGTAATGAATTACATTTCCTCTGTCACTTGCCCAACATGCCTTGGTAACTATACACCTGTTTGCTGTTTCTGTGGTACAGTATTTGTAGTGTTACCAACTGAAAAATGACCTTGGCCTTCTTATTACTCAAAACACCGCAGTCACTGTCACAATTAAGGGTTATGTTTATACTCCCTAAAGGCTTTCCCTCCCAACAGAATGTAACTTGGTGTCACTGGTTCATGTGTTCATATGAAATGGGTTGACTTTAGGGATCAGTAATGTGTCAGTGTTAACAGCAGACCTGATCTGATCTTCTCTGTGTGGCTGTGTGGTTACAGCACTAACCAGAAGTGAAAAGCCCCTCCAGAGAGTTTCACATTAAAGACATTATTTCCCAGAAATCACATGTTGATGCATGTCAACTCTCACTTCCCACTCTCTCTCTCTCTCTCTCTCTCTCTCTCTCTCTCTCTATTTGTCTCTCTCTCTTCCTCTCTCTGCCCGCTCACCTTCGTCTCTCTCTTCCCCTTCCAGTTGTTCTAGGCTTTTTGTGTCGCAGATTATCTCCGCTGAAAGGTATTGTACCATCAGTTTCCAGAAGGTTTGCAGTCTGTTACTTTCCTGACTCTATCAGCAGATCTATGTCAACATTAGTGATGTGGGATCTATCTTTATGTGTCCTGTATTGACTTAATGTAAGCAGGCTGCTTTCACTGACTTGCCGCTTTAAGGCAGAGCACATGGCAGAAGTTATGAGGAAGACTGCACCCTCAGATGATCGAAGATCATTTACTGCCGCTTAAAGACAACTCACTAATGTTTAATATTCCTACAGGGAGAACCTGCTTCTGTGGTACTAACAGTGAGTTTATAGTGAGCTATTTATGGTATTTCAGTTTATAGTGAGCTATTTATGGTATTTCAGAGTAGGGATACATTTTCTACACTTTCAGTCATTCTATAGCTTGTCCAGTCTACTCTGTTTCTTTTTATAACCCACTTTTACATAACTGACAAGTTTCCTCAATTTCTGTAATATACTTATACAGTTTATTTAGGACATGTTTCTTATATGGTATTATTCCTTCTCTTTGGTATAAGTCTATTATCAAGCCCATTCCTAAGTCTGCCAAGAATGACCCAAGGGTCCCTTTAAATTATAGGGGCATTAGTCTCATGAGTACCGTTTACAAAATGTATTCAAGTATTTTGAACAACAGGCTCTCACATTATTTGGAGATGTCTGACTTACTTGCTGATGAACAGAATGGATTCAGGAAGCATGTATTGACCATATATACACTGTAACTACAGTTATTAGAGCGAGAATTCAAGAGGGAAAATCTACTTATGCATGCTTTATTGATTTCCAGAAGGCTTTTGATTGGGTTAACAGAGATTTGCTTTTCTTTAAACTAATCCAGGCTGGTGTTGATGGTAAATTTTACAAAGCTATCAAAGCATTGTATCAGGCTCCTGTAGCCTGTGTTCTAGTGAATGATATGACTACTGGTTGGTTCCCAACGCCATTTGGAGTGAAGCAGGGAGATGTTTTATCCCCCACGCTCTTTGCCATTTTTGTTAACGATCTAGCCCTGGAGATAAAAAATTCTGGTTTAGGGATACAATTGGATGATGTTGTTTTAGGATGTTTACTTTATGCGGACGATATAATCCTCCTGGCAGAGTCAGGAAACACCCTGCAGAAGATGTTGAATATTGTTAATCTTTGGTGCTCTAAATGGAGGCTTATGATCAACCAGAGTAAAACTCAGATCATGCACTTCAGAAAAAAGGGTATTGTAAGATCTCTGCAGAATTTCTTATTTGGAACACTGCCTCTGGAATATACAGATTTTTATAAATACTTGGGCTTTACTCTGGATGAATTTATGTCCTATGATTCCGGGATTGGAATTTTGGCAGACTCTGCAGGAAGAGCTGTTGGCTCAATAATAGGTAAAGTGAAATTCTGTAAAGACATTGGCTATTCCACATACTCACAGCTTTATGAAGCATGTGTTTGTCCCATTTTTAGTTATGCAGCTGGAGTATGGGGTTGCAAGGATGCCAAAAAAGTAAATTCCATCCAGAATAGAGCCATAAGATGCTTCCTTGGGGTACATGCATTTGCCCCAATTCTTGCCATACAGGGTGATATGGGTTGGGAACCGGTGGAGATTAGACTAAAGGGAGAAATGATACGGCTATGTAACCGCTTCATTAATATGCCAAAGAGTAGGTTAACAAAGAAGGTCTTCAACTGGGACAAGGCTCACAGTCACCCCTGGATAAAGGAAATTTGTTCTACTCTTAGAGAGGCAGACCTGGCATATATTTTTCACAACATGCTTTGCTGTAACGTTAATATGTTGAAACAAAAGTTATCTCTTAATTACAGAGAGGGATGGGCAAACGACATATGGTCTAAACCTAAGCTTAGATCATATGTTCAGATGAAGCAGCGTTTTGGTCCTGAGCCCTATGTCACTTCGTTTCTAATGAGAAACCAGAGGTCTTTATGTGCTCAGCTGAGAATTGGTATCCCGCCTCTTGCCATTGAAGTAGGGCGGTTCACAGCTATACCAGAAGAGAACAGGATATGCAATGTCTGTGATCTAAAAGATGTTGAAAATGAGTCAAATCAAAAATTGTTCAATCAAAAAAAAAATCAATCAATCAATCATATACTGTAATAATAGCATTTCAATAACGAGAGACTAGTAGAAAGTTTAAAGCAGCTACGAGCAAGATTTTCTAAATTTAATATCGATGCCTCACATCTTACCTCTAATATTAGATGAGACCAACGCAGAGTAGTCTCGCTTGAAAGCCGAATCGGCGAGTGTTGTCTTGATGATTAGTCTGTCTCATAGACTGTAAAGGTCTGTCTGCGGGCCGGGGTCATCAGGAAGTGAAATGAAACGGTTTGCGGCTGCCACTTCGGCCATAACCACAAAATTACTAAATTACTTTCAAACAAACTGTTAGAATATAACGAGAGCAGAAAGCAGGCCCGTAGCTACCATTGAGGACACAGAGGTCATGACCTTGGTATTTTCACACACACATTTTTTTTTTTTTTTTTTTTTTTTTTTTAAGAAAAATAGCCCCGGCCCCCAGATCTATTCATCTGTCGTTGATGTTTTAAAGCTCTCATAAATAACATGATATATGACAGTTGATCGGAAATGCAACAATTTGCTTCCTCTCTGTGTGCATAGAAGGAAGAGAGATAACACCACAACGTTCACATTTTGCATTGGGCCTAGATTGGGGCTAGACTTTGGGGACAGTTCTATTGAAGTGAATGGGTAAGTAACTCCCCTGTAATGATGTATCTGTAGATGGGCCATTGTATTTAATTGAGCAGTATTCTGCCATGTGACCTGTATGCAGAATATAAATTATATTATATGGGGAGACATTTATTTTTTGTATCATTTTAAAGCAACAGCAGTAAAGAGGATATTAATCTAACATGATGTCTGCAGTTCTTTATAGATCTAGCTAATTTTGCTCTCAAAGTGCACCAGATTGAAGCATTTTACTTTAAAATGGACAACATTTTCGACCCGGGGGCGCACAGCCCCCCCTGGGCCCCCCACGCGGTGCTAAAATGACCTCGGTATTTCTCAAACCCTGGCTACGGGCCTGCCAGAAAGTAACAAGGGCAGCTGTTTTGGGTCTGTTGCTACGGCCGTAAACCGTTTCGCTCTGTCTAGCAACTGTTTACAGCTGCCGTAAACCGTTTCGCTCTGCCTAGCAACAGACCCAAAACAAGAAGGACGCCTTTCTCCTCCTGCTGTGCAGAACTCATTGTACATCCGTTAGGCTATAGTGATTAAGTATGTAAAGTAGACATAGGCTACGTATTCAGCCTTTCAGTACTGCAAAAGATTTTGGCCTCATAAAATAATCCCCCAAATAGTCCATGGGCCAATGCTGAAATTTTCACATGTCGGTGCCACCCAAGGTGACCGCACAATTTTTGCATTTTTGTCTTCCTACATGTCTCTAGTTTATATTTTGGTATGATAACCCTGCCAATCTGGTAGCTTATTGATAGTTATCACAAACCTACTCCCATATAAATGACAAAACCCTGATTTCTGTGTATTAGTCCAGACGATATGTGAAAATGATGTTCCCTTTTTGGTAAAAGCATGAAACTTGGTACACTTATAATTTGGGACCCTGAACATTTTCAGAAATTGAGCCATCGTAAAAATGCCTTGTGGTGGCCATTTTAATTCCAGCATAAGCGAATTATGTAGTTTGCATCATATCTCCTGAACCACACATGATAACACAGAAAAGATGAGGTCTCCCTATGTTTTCATGGTCAAAGATTACAATGATACCTTATAGAACATCATAAACTGTTAAAGTGACTAATCAATGGTGAATTTGATGATGTGAGAAGGAAATTACATGATGCTATAACTTCAAAGCCATGACCATTCTCTAGCTGATGTTTTGATGAGTGATTTGACTTATATAGACCTTTTGTTAAAATAGCCCCCAGGTCCCTCCCAAAGATCCTGGAATTTTCTTTGCCAGATGGCCAAATCCAAGATGGCCACTGGCGCCATGTTGAAAAATTGACTTTTGACCCAGAGCACCTATAATAATGTATGAAGCCACTTTTGGGTGTAAGTCAACCACGAGGAATCAGATTCTGACATCAGTCTGATGTTATAATTTTGACCCAGAATTCCAAGATGGCTGCCATCCACTATCGTGGAAACGTAACTTTTGAATGGGAAGGTATACAGTGGTGTTTGGGGTTTACATCAAGGAAGGAGATTAACAATGGTGAAGTTATAGCTATTTTAATTATGAATCAATGCTGAACAAGTATGGTCATTTCAGAATTATGTTCACTGAAAAGATGTTAATGTCAAAACCCATTTGGTACTGCTGTATTTTAAACAAACGACCTCCAGGATCTCTTGCAGTAAAAATAATTAATGAATATATGACAAGATAACTAAAATAAGCTCTTTTTATTAGCTGTAACTTGAATAATTGAATAATGAAACCACTTAAAACATGTCATATGATCAGATTGAATTCTGCCTCACTATCTATACCATCAGATTCCACTCATCATCTTTAGCCAAGTATGCTGTGTCATACCGGTTGATCACACAGATGATATGTCAACAACATCACCATGGCGGGCAAGGATGATGGATGACACCTTGTGGACATAGTCCGACCACTTGTATGGGGTGTCATATTGTGTCTGCTGATCTCTTGCTGATGGAGTTGCCATCCAGATCATGCCCATGTCAACGAGAGTGATGTAGGGTTTAGGGTTGGCACGATGGACGATGGCATTTACCATCGTGATGGGCCGACCCCCCATCGACCTCTGAGCCTCCTACATCGGATCATCCTAATTAATTATCTGTTCGAATTAAAATTGTGCCGTTTTAATAATAAAAAAGGCGAAGTCCACTTACCGTGACACACGGGGGACGCGCCGGCGGCATTAAACAAGCGCACCCAGTTCAGTTCAGAGAAGCCTCCCCTCCCCCTCCGCTCTACTGCTTCTCTGAACTGGGTGCGCTTGTTTAATGTCGCTGGGGCATACCCTGTGCGTGAGAAGTCGGTTGTGTTGTTGTAAACACGTCCCCCCCTCCCCCCCCCCCGATTTTTTATCCCATTTTATCCCCCATTAGTGCTCACTTGATTTCTCAATCCTGGTTGCTACTCCATCCTCTGCCGATCTGGGGAGAGCCGAGACTGGCTCCATGTTTCCTGCGAGACATGGGCAGTCAGCCAGCCGCTTCTTTTCACCTGACAGAGGAAGCTTCACCGGTAGGACATAGCACGTGGGAGGTTCACGCTATTCCAACCAGTTCCCCTCCCTCTGAACAGGCGCCCTTAACGACCAGAGGAGGAACCACATTAGCAACCAGGATATTGCATGTTTTTGTGAAGGGGGTTCCTATATGAAGGAAACCCCCGGGAGGCATGGGGAGAACATGCAAACTCCACACAGAAAGGCCCTTTTGCCGACCCCACCCGGGCAGTGGGCACTCGAGGACATGCGGACGGGCACGCATTCCTTCAGCGTTCACCTCCTCCCCAGGTGGGAATCGAACCCACGTCCTTGTAAAAACTTTTTAAGACAAAGAAGAAACTTCACGTTCTTTCCTGTTTTCAACCCAAAGTGAGTACAAGTCTTCAACTGTGGATTTAACTTGCCTGTTTCCAAAGTGAAAATTGGAGTCGCTCCAGATACAGCAGCTGTGTTTCTCTAGCCATTTCTCCTCAACTCTCTCTCTCATTACATTAGGTTCAAAAGCCCACGCGAATCTAATGTTATATCAGCCAGTAATTCAGTCAGTTTTCTGCCAGCTAGTTAAATTCAACACACACACGTTGTTGTTGGTGAGGATCTGTAACGTTGTTTGTTTTGCGCCGTTCAAATTGCTGGTAGTGACAGCCACTTCAGTCACCCGGCTCTGTGCTCTAGCACAGAGGCTAATAGTAGCCTGTCCAAGCCCGCTGGTCTCATGTAGAGCTCAGCTGTCCTGTTGTTAATGATGTGAACGCATTGCAGCGGCGTAGCCAAATGGCATTACAGCACTGCAGCAACTTAATAAATAATTAATTATTCCCCCCACCCCGTCAATGACGATGCCATCGTCCATCACGATGGTTCACTGTGGAACCATCATGATGGCTATTTGGTTGACATCGCACAACCCTAGTAGGGTTCTTGCAGACCTACAGATTGGAGTTAGAGCTTCTAGATGAGCTTGCTCTTCTGCGTCTTCCTGTATGTGCTGTTGGAGTTGAATAAGCCACACATTCATCAAAAACACAATGTTCCAGCAACTCGGGGGGGGGTTCAGTTGACCTCAACCAGGTCAATCACTGGCTTGGAGCGCTCCACTCCATCTCAGCAGCTCCTACCTCGAGTTCCTCCCCGGGTAGCCTCCTTTGACAGACCCTCTCCTTCAACGGGGGAGAGTCTGGCTGCTAATACCTCCACTCTGGTATAGGGGAAAAAAGGCTCTGTTTACCTTTACAACCATCCACCGAAAGTACCAAGCAGGCCTGCTTTATTGCACAATCCAGATCCAAACATTTTCCGCATGTAGCAATGAGCTAGCATTGTTGATGTTGTTTCACAGCAGTGCAGGCATTTGAGAGAGACAGATTCATCACTCAGGGAGCGGAAAGGAAATCCATATATGGTCGCAGCCGGTCAGTCAGAGCGGGTCGGAGCCAATGGCAGAGCTTGCAGGGAGCGGAAAGGGAACACATGCATGTAGGGAAGAGGGTGGAAGATGAGCAGTGCTCCGTGCCAGTGACAATTTGTATTGAATTCCTACTGGCTTCACACAATCACTCACGGTTAGCACAAAAAAATAGATCAGATGCAGAAACAATCTCTGCCGGGTGCGAGCCGGCCGAATCACGGCTGGTGTGACTCTGAACGGTCTAATGTCCTAACAAGTTAGTCCATGGGCCAGAGCTCAAAATTTCACTTGTCGTTACCACTCAAGGTGGCAAAACTTGCTTGTGATTTTTGATAAGACACATGTATGTAGATGATATTTTGGTATGATAGCCATTCCTGAGTGGTAGCTGTGACACAGTTACCAGCTCGTGAAGTTAACCACCCCTAAAGTCAATTGCATTTTAGACGCTGGTGCATATCTGGTTGTTTTTGGTCCTATTTTAAAGGGGATCTTCTTAGCTTTCATTTAAGGCCAGTTGTGAATTTTTCTGACATAGCCTATATAGAGGTGACTTGAGCTCTTCAAACCATCAATAACACACATTTTCCCACAATTTTTGCCTAAATTGTGTCATTTATTTTAGCCCTGTGGCATCAAGGAACATCAGAAACACAAAACACAAAAACTGGAATGCTCGCAGCACTCACAGCGACGTGATTGGGATGGCTTTCCTGATGTTTCCTGTTCTGTTATTCAAGATTCAAGATTCAAGATTTTTATTGTCACTCCGTAGTAGCTACAAGTATCACGTGTGAAATTCTTGCTTGGTGCTGTGAACTCCGTTTACAACATAGTACAAATATAACAGGGCATATGAGTGCAAAAACAACAAGAGACACAACAAGCAATAAGGCAGTAGAGTGATAAGACAAGTCAGAGACAGTGGCATATTCACTGCGCATAGGTGCACATGTCATGTGCATACTTTGGACGTACTTAAACATTTTAAATTCGACGTACAGGTGCAAATAGCATATACCTAATTAAACATACAATTAAACATTAGACATACATAATGGTAGCATCTACAGTGCAGTACAGTACAGCTACTACACTATTTGTGTATGTTAAGGAGTCTCGTGGCCTGCGGGAAGAAACTGTCCCTCAAGCGATTTGTGCATGCTTTTGGGACCCTGTATTGGTTGTTATTGGACTTCTGTGCTTTAGACATGGATTGGCCATAACAAACACCATGGTCAAGCATAAGGATGCTCATAGGTCTATGGTACCAGAGTATCTTATTGATTGATTGATTGATTGATTGATTGATTGATTGATTGATTTTATGGATATAGCAGACAAAATCCAAGGGATAGACATCTAAAAGTGTGAACACTTATTTCCAACATGGTCCCTGGTCTTATAAAAACAGGACATACGGTAACACATAACATTAAATAAACCAAATAGAATAATCAACAAAAACACACAAGTTCAATAACCATTACAACGGAAGGCTCACACATTACTCTAGTTTACTCAGCAAGAATTTTTTCAAAACCATTTAGAGAATTTGCAGCTTTAACTAGCTGAGTTCAACCACTTTTGTGAGGCACTGTATGCATGTCACATTTTGATTAGGGGCTGAGCCCCCCTAGAGATCTAGAACTACAATCGCCCCTGCTCCTCATAACACAGAGATAAGTCCAGCTACCAGCAGTCTTATTATCAGAGCTAATCTTGACCAGTTACTTCTCCATTAGAAAATAACATTTGAATCTATAGGTCTAAAGTATTTCATGGGAATATTAACACAATTACACTAATCTATTATTGACCTAATATTAATTAGGATATGAATAGATTATTAAAAATGATGTGATCATGCTTATGTCAGCATTTTAACTTCTGAGCTGTTCTTGTTCTTGTTGAGTGCAAAGTGGGGGTTTTCTAGGTGTGAAAAGGGTGGAGGTGTCATCTCAGCAGATAGGCAGGTTTTCTCTTGAAGCAAACAGCAGTTGTTGTTTGTGGTATGAACATGCGGCTCTCTTTCCACTCAGAAGCCGTTTTCCCACATGCGCTTTATACCGGGAAATGACCAGAAAGCGGTGTAATGCCTTGGAGTGTGAAAGTTGTTTTCCGGTATAAGCGCGACCCCGTCATCGCGGACATTTCACCAGTTCCTAGGTTGTCATAAGAGCGGTATGGCTGCTTCATGTGTGGGCGTGCTCCCCCCCCCCCCCCCTCTCTGCTCGCACTCTGGCCAGAGTCCTTCAGTCCAGCCCGACAGGGACACAGACAGCCAAAATGGCAGCGGCTTGTTCTGAGAGTCTTGCAAGCCGCCCAACGCTTGTAAGCAGATGCACGAAGCGAAATGTGGAAGTATTTTGCTTACGTTGCCGACAGCGAAGGCAAGCCCCCTGGACACATCAAACGAAGCCAGTCTGTAAAAAGTGCTTCAACGCGACACAGATGAACGGATAAACATCGAACCAGCCAGGCTATTTCTCTCAGACACGGATCCCAACTTCTTCAAAGATTTCAGTTCAAAGACTGGTTAGTGAATGTGAAGGATACAACATACATGCCCTCTTAAGTCAAACAAGTGTGATTTATTGTGTGACAAGCAAACTTATTTCACCATCAGAGTTTTGCCGACCCCCAAAATAAGCCCCCCCCCCCCCCATCCCCCTCAAATACAGGCAATTCCGCTGCTATATTCACACATGTGAGCCCTCAGGTGTGAAGGGAAATTCCGGTAAATGGCCGATATTGATTTACAGGCAATATTCCTGTACGCATGTGTGAAAACGGCTAGAGGCTCGTTTCTGAGAAGCGACAGGCAGGACAGGAGGGCTTCTGATAAAACTAAGTAGAACTCTGCAAATTATTTCTGTGACATCACACATCACACACACACATGGTGGGCATGATGGGCCCTGGGCCTGGATGCATAACAGCGCGCAGAATTAAGGCCATAATAACTAAGACACATTCACCTGCATCTCAACAGGATTTTAATAAGAGAAGTGTGTGTCTGTGTGTGTGTGTGTGTGTGTGTGTGTGTGTGTGTGTGTGTGTGTGTGGGTGGGTGTGTGTGTGAGCAGAATTTCGGCCGGCCACAGCTATGCCGTTTTACGTGCGATCGAGCTGAAACTTTCAGGGTGTGTAAAGAGCACTCGTGCGGGTGACCTGACGGAGCCGGATTTTTTTATTGGGTTATTGCCCTGATTACCGAATGATGTGATATCATCAGTGATGTCATCTTTCTGTCTACAGTGATGATGTCATCAGTGATGTCATCAGTGACGATCAGAGATTGCCGAAAATACATCAAAAAGTATTTTGATACAAATTACAAATACTTGCTCAAAAAATGTATCACAATACAAATACAAAATAGCCTACTGGTCTGAAAAATGTATTTGAAATACAAATACGTATTTTGTATTTTGAAAATACATGAAAATACATTTTATAAAAACTGATAAAGAACTGCAACAATTAGTCAATCGATTAATTGCCAAATATTACATTAATTTCCTATTTTGATTATCTATTAATCATTTTGAGCCATTTCTTTAAGGAAAAATGTCCTAATTCTCTGATTCCAGCTTCTCAATTGTAAAATTGTCTGGTTTCTTTAAATCATCTCTTTAGTCCTCTGTGGCAGTATTCTCCTTTGTGTACCCTCTAACTGTGTTAGAGTCTAACACACTACAGTTCTTCCATTTCAGTTGTTTTTCAGCACAACTTATTTCTCCTTCACTTCAGCTGTTAATTGCTTTCTGTGAGGGCTCTTGAGTTACAGGTAGCATTTCTACATGTTACAGTAACCTCACGTTTTGGAGCTTTGACCATGTTTAGCCATAGATATGAGATCTGTTATGAATGTTATGTTATGATAGTAGGTCCCTATATAAACAACTTCACATCCACCATGTCAGTAAATTGTCACATATAGCCTAGTCTTTATTTAACACGCTGCACGCATAGAAATACAGCAACATTATTTGATCCACCACATAAGGTTACTTTTCAGGAACATGTAACCATGGTGCCGCAGTATGGCATTCATGGTGAGGGGAACTTAATCCTGTGGCTAATGTATGGAAAAAGGGAGGTTGTCAGCTTTATAACAGTATATTTATTTATCCATATTGTAGAGCTGAGTTGGGCACGGAGGTGTTTTTTTAATATTAGTTGTGTCTCTCTAATATGATGGTTTGCATGCAGTAAACAGTTTGACTTGCAGATAGGGCAGTGTTTGTCTTAGCATGCAATAGGCTTATCTAACCATCACATTTAGTACTTTATCTCTGGGGGAATTTCCACAAACACGAGGCTTCAGTACTAGTCAGACTTCCTTTCAACAGAGGATAAATGGTTACAGACCAGTCGCTCAAACACCTTCATGACAGTTAAATCAACAGGCTTATAATCATTCAGGCATCAGGCTGTAGCATTAGACTTCTACTCTATCAGCCTGCTGTAATGTGGCACTCGGGTTCATCAGCTTTAATCAGAGGGTCAGGGGGACTCATGGTTCTGCACCCCGCTAAAGCTCAGAACCAAACATCCTTTTGTTATTGTTGTTGTTTTGCTTTGTTTTGTTGAATTAGCGTTAGCTGTGTCTCTCTAATATGATACACTGGTTTGCATGCAGTAAACACTTTCATTTGCAGATAGGGCAGTGTTTGCCTTAGCATGCAATATCTAATAGTCACATTTAGTACTTTATCTCTGGGGGAATTTCCACCAACATGAGGCTTCAGGTTACCACCCTACTCTGCCTCTGATTTGTGGTTGAGATTGTTCTGAGGGTAAGCCAATCAGAGGCGGAGTAGAAGTGACATCTCACATTGCGTTTTTTTTATTCCACAGTTTAAACCTTGTGTCAATGTTTAAAATGTGTCCATTTGAGAATAAAATGAAATAAAATGTATTTTATGTATTTAAAATACATAAAATACAAGATCTGAAAGTATTTTGATACAAATTACATCTTATCTTTCTCGGTCCAGCCAAATACAAATTACAAAATACACAAATGTATTTGAAATACGTATTTTAAATACATGTATTTAAAATACTGCCCATCTCTGGTGACGATGTCATCAGTGATGTCATCCTTCCTGGCTGAGGCTACTCTGTGAGTGAGGCCTGACTAAATGGCCATTGGCAATGTGGACTCTGTCTGTTTCTCTGTTTCAAGAATTTTGTCCGGCCACTAGGGATGGGCGCAAGTACTCGGGTACTCGAGCACTCGTTCATAACGTCAGTACTCGAGTAACGTTTCTGCTGTTCGGGTACTCGCCCCACTCCCCACCCCTTTCAAAATGGTCTAGAAGATCTACGCACGCATCGTCATGTGGATCTGGCAGCATGGGCGTCAAGTCAGCCAGAATGTACTGTACAAGTACGTCATCCGCTTTGTTGCTTTCAAAATAAAACGTTTATTGTAACGTAATGTTTGAGTAATGCGTTATAAAGGTATAAAGGTATAAATCCATACACACAACACACACACACACACACACACACACACACACACACACACACACACACACACACACACACACACATTTTGTGTCTTGAAACAACACCACAAACAACAACTGCTGTTTGCTTCAAGAGGAAACCTGCCTATCTGCTGAGATGACACCTCCGCCCTTTTCACACCTAGAAAACCCCCACTTTGCACTCAACAAGAACAATCTTCTTTCTTCATTTTTATATCCTTCTTCATTTTTATATCCCCAGAAAGCGTACATTCTCCTCTTTCCAACAGTGTATAAAACTCAAAATGTGTTTTGGGGTCAATGTGACTCAAAATGATGGAGCAGGTCACATTATAGTTGTGAGCGATGACAGATGGATTGTTGTTTGTTGATCCACAAACGAGCCACATTCTTCTTCTTGAAAAGCCATCTATGCATCCTGAGAGGGCCAAGCCAAAGGGCTTCAGTTGATCGTATCCATCTACATGCCATATGTAGTTTGGACCCATGGAGTGATACGTACGTCTTGTAAACCTCCTGCGTGTTCTCGAAGCCGTCCCTTGTGGATTCAGTTGTTTCAACAACCTCATCACTACATCACGTTTAACGCGTAGTCTGTGTTTTTGTTGGACAGAATGACACGCCTCACCTCAGGTAGTGGAGAATAGCTGAGTCGTCTATACAACCCTGCTTCTTTTAAACGTGTCTTCAACGTACGCATACTTATATTAATATTGTGAATTGTCGACAGCATATCCAGTGTCACGTCATATGCATGTCCTGCATCAAAATATTCTTTAATAGCGGCAAGTACGTCTTCACCGGTGGCGCTCATGTTTCGAAAACTAGTGAAACATGTTGTCCTTCCGGTTCAAAAAGGACGGACCACTTCCTTCGTCCAATCAGCGACGATTCATGTCACCTGAGAGTACCTACCTTTTCCGGTTTGGTTAATGTCATTGTGTTTTCTGATTTGTCGTTGTGTTTTCTGATTTGTCGTTGTGTTTTCCTTTTTGTCGTTGTGTTTAGTAATATGTTGTTGTGTTTTCTTATTTGTCGTTGTGTTTTCTTATTTGTCGTTGTGTTTTCTTATTTGTCGTTGTGTTTAGTAATATGTCGTTGTGTTTTCTTATTTGTCGTTGTGTTTAGTAATATGTTGTTGTGTTTTCTGATTTGTCGTTGTGTTTAGTAATATGTTGTTGTGTTTTCTTATTTGTCGTTGTGTTTTCTGATTTGTCGTTGTGTTTAGTAATATGTCGTTGTGTTTTCTTATTTGTCGTTGTGTTTTCTGATTTGTCGTTGTGTTTAGTAATATGTCGTTGTGTTTTCTTATTTGTCGTTGTGTTTTCTGATTTGTCGTTGTGTTTTCTTATTTGTCGTTGTGTTTTCTCATTTGTCGTTGTGTTTTCTGATTTGTCGTTGTGTTTAGTAATATGTCGTTGTGTTTTCTTATTTGTCGTTGTGTTTTCTGATTTGTCGTTGTGTTTTCTCATTTGTCGTTGTGTTTTCTGATTTGTTGTTGTGTTTTCTGATTTGTCGTGTTTTCTGATTTGTCGTTGTGTTTTCTGATTTGTCGTGTTTTCTGATTTGTCGTTGTGTTTTCTTATTTGTCGTTGTGTTTAGTAATATGTTGTTGTGTTTAGTAATATGTTGTTGTGTTTTCTTATTTGTCGTTGTGTTTAGTAATATGTTGTTGTGTTTTCTTATTTGTCGTTGTGTTTTCTTATTTGTCGTTGTGTTTTCTGATTTGTCGTGTTTTCTGATTTGTCGTTGTGTTTTCTTATTTGTCGTTGTGTTTAGTAATATGTTGTTGTGTTTTCTTATTTGTCGTTGTGTTTAGTAATATGTTGTTGTGTTTTCTTATTTGTCGTTGTGTTTTCTTATTTGTCGTTGTGTTTTCTCATTTGTCGTTGTGTTTTCTGATTTGTCGTTGTGTTTTCTCATTTGTCGTTGTGTTTTCTGATTTGTTGTTGTGTTTTCTGATTTGTCGTTGTGTTTTCTTATTTGTCGTTGTGTTTAGTAATATGTTGTTGTGTTTTCTCATTTGTCGTTGTGTTTTCTGATTTGTCGTTGTGTTTTCTCATTTGTCGTTGTGTTTTCTGATTTGTTGTTGTGTTTTCTCATTTGTCGTTGTGTTTTCTCATTTGTTGTTGTGTTTTCTCATTTGTCGTTGTGTTTTCTGATTTGTTGTTGTGTTTTCTCATTTGTCGTTGTGTTTTCTGATTTGTTGTTGTGTTTTCTGATTTGTCGTTGTGTTTTCTTATTTGTCATTGTGTTTAGTAATATGTTGTTGTGTTTTCTCATTTGTCGTTGTGTTTTCTGATTTGTCGTTGTGTTTTCTCATTTGTCGTTGTGTTTTCTGATTTGTTGTTGTGTTTTCTGATTTGTCGTTGTGTTTTCTGATTTGTCGTTGTGTTTTCTGATTTGTCGTTGTGTTTTCTGATTTGTCGTTGTGTTTTCTTATTTGTCGTTGTGTTTTCTGATTTGCGGTTGTGATTGCACTTCAGGGCCACCGTACATTAGCTCTGCCATCTTCTTCAAGAGGCTGGTCAGCGAGACTAAGCATAAGGAGAACCTCCCGAACCTCCTCTGTTGAAAACCTTTCGTTTTTCTGCTTGACATTGTCGTTATATGTCACAGAATGATGAAAAATGCAAGCAAAAACAGTAAAGGAACACCTGAGTCCTGTTGATAGTCTCTTGGTCGCTGTGCATGCTGCGTAATGCGCAGTGTTGGGCAAGTTACTTTACATTAGTAACTTAGTTACAGTTACTAGTTACTGCTCTGAAAAGTAACTCAGTTACTTTAAGTTACTCGTTACTTTCCAGGTAACTAGTTACTAGGAAAGTAACGTTTGAGTTACTTTTTTTTACTCAATTCTCTTATTAATGCACACACATTATTTTGGGGTTGCTGTAGCACAGTGTGGGACAAGACAACTGTCAAATTTGATCATTGTACCCATTATCACTACGACGAAAAGTAGTGGAACAAGAAAACACAACATTTAGGCATTGAGGCATATTTATTATTGCCTTCAAAAAGTTGCCAGTACACTTTTGGCAGTGTATAATTAACAACTGTATCAGTAGTCTATAATATCCTGGCTGAACAACATAAACACTGTGGTTACTGTTTGTAAAAGCGGAGTGACACTCAGCAGCAGAGCCCAGCGCTGCCTGCAGATTGTATGCTCACCCTGCCGTGAAGGGCGCGGGGGTGGAGCGAGGGCCGTAAATGACGTAAAATTTCTGAGAATGGCATCAGCCCCAGCGCAGGGTTTGCACGGTGACTCACGGAGACTCGCGGGGCCCCACCCCCACGGAGCTCGGTCGAGTATATAAGAGCAGGGACAGAGCAGAGCCCCAAAGCAGCCGCTCGTCGCGGCTGCCTTTGCCAGCCACATTTGGAGAACGGACGCTCCCAGTGCCAGAGTTTCAGAGCGTTTTCAGTGATTTCTCGAGGCCCACAGAATATTGTGTGATATTACTATGTAAACACCGAACACGCACAAAGAACGATGAGACTCTCTATCATCTGCAAAAAAAAGTTTATTGATACCATTTTTCGTTCTTTAGTTATGAGCCGGAGAAGATAGGTTGTTTTGAGCAAAAAGACACGTTTCAAATTAGAAGCTGAGTTATTCCGCCTTTTGTGAAATGAAGCATTTCAAGCACATTCACTGAGTCTGAAGCTAATATTTTCTGATGTAGTGACGTGGTGTAGTTGTGTGGTGCCCTGCGTGCCCCACCCCCCTCTCCCCCCCTCAGCTGCAAACTCCTCCCCACACTAACACACAGCCTAACACGCACCCAGTCTATTTTCGGAGTGCTCCGTTTTTGTTCGCCGGCTCCCAGCGCGACACGGAAATGCCAAACCGGACTGCAGGGAAAGGTTTGGCCCTTCGGCGTCGGGTGCTGCCTTTCTGGCGGCTAATCGTGTGGAGAAACTATGCAGACAGACAGACAGAGGCAGAGGGGCTCAGTTGTGGGCGCAGATTGACTGCTGTTCGCAGCCAACGTCAGCTGCAGACAGAGCAATCTATATAGCTCTGGCTGCAGCATGAGCGGTTTCTCTTTGATCACGGGGCTCTTTCCTGCTGTTTTCCGGACCTTTCTCTAATCTGGAGAGCACTGTCTCCACCTAATGAGTCCGTAAAGTAGGTTATACACCTTCAATAGCTACAATATTTGTACAGGAGATGCAGGAGGCTTTGATCCACGTCCCACGTCCCACCGCATTTGACGTCGATCGACGTCCTTGGCACTCTACGTCACTATTTACTTTGACGTCGATCGACGTCCTTGGCACTCAATGAGTTAATAGCAGTTCATCTCCAAAAGGCAGGAGACTTGCAGGCATTTTTTTCCCATTTCATGACAACGCGAAACACACCGTGAACACCCTCCAACGCGAGGGGAATCTGTAAGTGAGAGACGAGTGCTTGCCTGGTGCAGCAGGGCACTGGTGACAGACAGCCTGAGAGAAGCGAGGAGGAGAGGGCTCCATGCTGCTGACTCGCCGAGCGGTGTGAAGTGAACACTGCTACCGTACACAACACAGCTCAGGCAAAATGACCCGTTTCACTATCAGAATTTGGTCCAGTAACATTAGAAAGTATAGAAGTGCCACATGATTAGCCTACTTCCTCATCAGACCGCCGTCAGACTCGCATTTTCCTCTCTACCCTCGCTGCTGTAGGTCCCGCACAGAATCGTGAAGTAACGAGTAACGAGCCTGTTTAAACCGCAATAATTGTAAGTACGTTACGTTACTGATTAAGTAATTCGTTACAGTACTCGTTACCGCAAAAAGTAACTTAGTTACTGTAACGCGTTACTTAATAACGCGTTAGTCCCAACACTTAATGCGTAATCTTGAAATTGGCCACAGCTGTGACTGAGGCGTTACGCATGTGGATAACTCTGCAACCCATTGATCGAATTTGATGATCGACACCTCTATCGACCAGTCAGAGTCAGGAGAATCGAGGGGGGGCACCCAAATTCACCTTAGAAACACCAATGACGATCCAGAAGGAAGCGGAAGGAAGTAAACCCAAATATAGCATATTGTAGCAAGATAGCACACTCGAGTCTAGAAATCCTTTCCTCTTTATGTAAACAACCAGGACCTTCGTGATTCATTTCAAACTAACGCAGAGTCATGGAAGTATACATTAGCAGCGTGTTTTCGAGCTGGAATATAGCTTTTGACCACAAAACAGCAAAGGTAAGACATACTTTATGATTTTGATAAGTTTATATTTGCTACTTTTTGGCTGCTAGTTCGCTGCGTTTTCGTCGCACAGTGATAGGGCAGACATATCTGAACCAGCGGAGTCTCTGCTTTCAAATGAGTACTTGTTTGTGTGGGTTGCTTGAAGAAATTAGCTGAAGCATACTCTGATTTCGTGTTTTTGTTACATGGCCATATACTTTCTTGGGGCTTGAATTGTGTTTTGTTTGAGTGGCAATGCTTGATAGATTCTTTTAGTTGAGTTTCTCCCCCTCATTTTGGTATGCTGCAAGTTAGGATTGGTGGTTCCTAGCGTGAGCATAGGTCGTCTGAACTGCACTCATCTCACGCAGCCCCCTGTACAGGGGGCGCTCGTATTGAAGAGGAAAGCTAAGAAGGTCCCCTTTAAAATAGGTCCAAACACAATATTATAAGACATTGAAAAATGCCCTGGCCATGTGCCTAACGTAACCCAGGATAATGCACCAGCGTCTAAAATGCACTTGGTTCACTTCACAAGCTCGTAACTGTGTCACAGCTACCACTAAGGAATGGCTATCATAGCAAAATATAATCTACAGACATGTATCTTATCAAAAATCATAAGCAAGTTTTGCCACCTTGAGTGGTACCGGAATCTGGTCTGGCCCATTAACTAAGTGGGCCAAAATGAAACTGGCTGCGCTTCTAGATGCTTCACTGCATGTCCGTGTCACTTCAGCATCTGGTGTGTTTGCACCGTCTGGTGTGTTTGCACCTTCTCACATCCATTTTGAGCCATACATGCATGAGTTCAGCTGCTTCCCGTTCGACCTGGCCTCACCAAACCTACACACTCTATAGTCTGCCTCTGATGAACTCATTGCAGACTTCAAGCCCATGCTGCGGGAGAGGAGAAGTTGACCAGATTCTTGCAAGACCGGGTGTTCAGTAAGAATACCTCCCTCCATGCAGCTCTCACGGTGCAGATAGCCTTGAGCTTCAGGAGGAGGTGGTAGAGGAGCTCTTTGAGTTCACATGGCATGTGATCTATGGCGACAAGAAGAGTAGCACCATGGCTGAGGCCCATGCTGCGAAGTGGAGGAGATGGATTCATCTCCTCCAGATGCAGATAGCCCATCTATGCCAACACTGGCTCTGTGCTGACTACTTGGTGTATCTAATGCGCCACCCGGCCCTCCCTGAAGTGCCACCCTTCGCCACTCGCCAGGAAGATGAGGCGGGGGAGGAGGATGAGCAGGAGGGAGATGATGTACAGAGGAGGAGGGGGGGATTCATCGGAATCTGATGATTCAGAATCTAATGAGGCAGAATGTTCTGATTTGGACTCATCATATTAAATGTTTTAAGTGCTTTCGTTATTCAACTACAGTATTCAAGTTACAGCTACTAAAAAGAGTTTACTTTGAAGTATAATTAGTTCTCTTGTCATAGTCATACATTCATTAATTATTTTACTGCAAGAGATTCTGGAGGTAGTTTGTTTAAAAGTACAGCAGTACCATGGTAAATGGGTTTGACATTAACATCTTTTCAGTGAACATAATTATGAAATTACCCCCAAAACACAATAATTGTCATTACTAAACCATACATTTTGGTAGGCATGGATTCGCAATAAAATAGCTATAATTTACCATTGTTAATCTCCTTCCTTAAAAATGGTAAACCCCAAACACCACATACGTATACCTTCCCATTCAAAAGATATGTTTTCATGCTACTTGATGGCAGCCATCTTGGAATTCTGGGTCAAAATTATGTCAGAATGTAAAACTAATGTCACAATCGGATTCCTTGTGGTTGACTTACACAGAAAAGTGTCTTCATACATTATTCTAGGTGCTCTAGTTCAAAAGTCTTTTTGGTAACCCTTTATTTTACAGGTACCCCAGTTACATATTAACTATTTGTAATTACACATGAACACCAAATGTAATTACACAGTAATTACCAATAGTTATAAATGAAGTTCATATGTAGTTACATTGTAACAGACCTGTAAAGTGGAGTGAGTCTATTCAACTGTAGTTCATATGTAGTTACATTGTAACAGACCTGTAAAATGGAGTGAGTCTGTTCAACTGTGGTTCATATGTAGTTACATGGTACCGGACCTGTAAAGTGGAGTGAGTCTATTCAACTGTAGTTCATATGTAGTTACATGGTACCGGACCTGTAAAGTGGAGTTAGTATATTCAACTGTAGTTCATATGTAGTTACATGGTACCGGACCTGTAAAGTGGAGTGAGTCTATTCAACTGTAGGTCATATGTAGTTACATGGTACCGGACCTGTAAAGTGGAGTTAGTATATTCAACTGTAGTTCATATGTAGTTACATGGTACCGGATCTGTAAAGTGGAGTGAGTCTATTTAACTGTAGTTCATATGTAGTTACATGGTACCGGACCTGTAAAGAAGCTCTGGGCTGGGACAGAGATTGCTAAAACCCAGTGCTGGATTTGAACCACTGAACTTCTGATTGCAAAGCAAGCGGCTTTAACCACTCAGCCACGAGGGCTTTCCAAATTTCATGGTGGAGTTTGAGAGGATAACTGTATGTCAGTCAGATGTAGTTGTCACTTCATAGCTTTGTTATTATAAACAGAGACTTGGGGAAAATATTGATTGTTATAATATTGAAAATATTTATTTTTAGTTGTAGATATGATTTTGTCCAGAATTCCCATACTAAAATAAAAGTATTGTAGGTATAGCGGTAACAGTGAATCTATAATCAAAATAGCCATTCTTCTACATTCTAATTGTTAGCTTATTGTAAATGAGTCATTTTCCCCATCAATTTCCCAATTTCTCAATTAGTTGGGGATCAAGTCGAAGCCCCTGTGGTCACCAGACCCCTGGATCATCTCTCCCCAAAGTCTACCCCCTCCCCCCAAGTCTATAAATCCCCCCGATGTGAAGCATAAGGGGGAACTCCCCCCAATTTGCTAAATAAATTGTATGCACTGTGCTCTAGAAACATTTATTTATATATATACCGGTACATATATATATATATATATATATTTTTTTTTAAATACATTCTAATCATTTTCTGAATTGAGGTGGAAATAGTCACATGAGCCATTTACAGCTCGTGTGTGTGTGTGTGTGTGTGTGTGTGTGTGTGTGTGTGGGGGGGGGGGGTCTGGCACTGCAGAAATGCCGTGCACTGATACACAGATATCTGTAGCACCGAGACCACAACCACCGCTACTGCAGACAATAACAGGAAACGGACATGAGGGCACTGCCATCTTTTCTTTCCCTTCAGACTTTGAAAGTTATGGTTATAGTTCGTGTGTGTGTGTGTGTGTGTGTGTGTGTGTGTGTGTGTGTGTGTGACCTCAGTCTCTCGTCTGACACTTTTCGTAAGACACCTGTCTGGCACAGTCACACTGCAGAAATGCATTCATATCTCTTTCAAGCTACAACTAACAAAGTATTTTTTTTCCCCCCCAAGCCTCTGTTTATAATAACAAAGCTATGAAGTGGCAACTACATCTGACTGACATACAGTTATCCTCCCAAACTCCACGAAGAAAGTTGGAAACCCCTCGTGGCTGAGTGGTTAAAGCCGCCTGCTTTGCAATCTGAAGTTCAGTGGTTCGAATCCACCACTGGCTTTTAGCAATCTCTGTCCCAGGCCAGAGCTTCTTTACAGGTCCGGTGCCATGTAACTACATATGAACTACAGTTAAATAGACTCACTCCACTTTACAGGTCTGTTACCATGTAACTACATATGAACTACAGTTGAATAGACTCACTCCACTTTACAGGTCCGGTACCATGTAACTACATATGAACTACAGTTGAATAGACTCACTCCACTTTACAGGTCTGTTACCATGGAACTACATATGAACTACAGTTGAATAGACTCACTCCACTTTACAGGTCCGGTACCATGTAACTACATATGAACTACAGTTAAATAGACTCACTCTACTTTACAGGTCCATTACCATGTAACTACATATGAACTACAGTTGAACAGACTCACTCCATTTTACAAGGTCTGTTAATGTAAGTACATATGAACTACAGTTGAATAGACTCACTCCATTTTACAGGTCTGTTACAATGTAACTACATATTAACTTCATTTATAACTATTGGTAATTACTGTGTAATTACATTTGGTGTTCATGTGTAATTACAAATAGTTAATATGTAACTAGGGTACCTGTAAAATAAAGGGTTACCGTCTTTTTTTCAAGATTGCACCAGTGGCCATTTTTTTACATTTTAATATTTTAACAAAAGGTCCATAGAAGTCAAATCACTCATCAAAACAGCTTAGCCAGAGAGTGGTCATAGAATTGAGGTTATAGCATCGGTTATCAGATACTGTGATTTCCTTCTCACATCATCAAATTCACCATTGATGAGTCACTTTAACAGTTTATGATGTTCTAGGTATCATTGTAAAGGGCTCATTATACTCGAGCAAGGCTCTTCGAGTTGGAGCTCCGCGAGTCACGTGCGGACCTTGCGCTGGGGCAAATGCTTTTATACTCAGAATGGCAGCCAAGTGATCAGCATTTACATTGTACCATGGTAATAGTGAGAACAGTCCATGAAAAGTTGCAATGAAACGCTATTATGTGTGCAGTACTGAGTGCGCTTTCACTCTCAAACGACCGTATATCAGCACATGAATGAATCACCAAACTTGTTTTTACTGAATAGCCGTTTCAGTTCTCAGCCCTGATAGCCTACTCTGTGCTGCTTTTAATCTCCCTCAACCATGCTCTCAACACAACACATTCTTGAAATGACTAAAAACGAACAGTTGCAAATCATAGTTTAGCCTACCACATGGGTCAAGAGATGTGAAAACACAGCTCAGTGTTCAGGGCTCAGTTGCTCGCAAGCGTCCATGTTTGGAGAGAAGCCGTGCAGAGGTTGCGCTGTGAGAAAAATCTTCAGGTACGCGGTGGGCGGCCTACGGAGGTCGCGCTCAACACATTGACGTCATTTGACGCTTGTGCCCCTCGCTTCTCCCCCACGCCCTTCGCGGCACAGCGAGTATAAAACAAGCTTAATCCTTGACCATGAAAACATAGAGTAAAACATCACCTCTTCTGTGTTTTCATGTGTGGCTCAGGAGATATGATGCAAACTACATAATTTGCTTATGGCCAATAAGCAATTAAAATTAAAATGGCCACCACAAGGCATTTTTGCGATGGCTCAATTTTCTGAAAATGTACAGGGCCCCAAACTATAAGCGTACCAAGTTTCATGCTTTTATGAAAAAGTGAACATGATTTTCACATATCATCTGGACTAATACACATACATCAGGGTTTTGCCATTTATATGAGAGTAGGTTTGTTTACAGACTGATAACTGTCAATAAGCTACCAGCTTGGCAGGGTTATCATACCAAAATATAAACTAGACACATGTAAGAAGACAAAAATACAAAAATTGTGCGGTCACCTTGGGTGGTACCGATTTCAGCATTGGCCCATGGACTAAAACAGCTGTCAATATTGAACACAAATAATAGCCTATATTTAATCCTAACTGTCACTTATCATTGTATATTAATCACACTGACACGATCATCAGTCATTAACCAATCAAAAATAGTGTCTAACTGCATCCCTTATTGCACGTCCAGTCAGTCCCCCATTCTGACAAATCCGACCTGAGGTCCTTTGCCACATGTCATCCCCTCTCTCTATCCTCACCTTTCCTGTCTGCCTACTGTCCTATCTAAATAAAGGCAGAAATGCCCCCCCAAAAAAATCCAAGCTGGCTATTCTACCTGTTGTTCTTTACATAGCTAGTAGCCTACATTGTGATAGCCTATCCCATTTCGAGCACTGGTTATCCAGATTTGGCAATCCTGAAAAGTTTGTATCCGGATCAGAGTAATCCAATCCGATGTTGCTTTGAAAAACCGGCACAAAAATAAAATGGATTACGTTATCCTGGATAGCAAAAAATAGGATTTCCAAATCCGGATCAGTTTAACTGGATGAAACCTTTTGAACAACGGGGCCCTGTAGGTCAGTAGCTGACCTGGGCTAATCCATCTTGTGTAAAAGTGTGTAGTCACCTGGAGGTCAGTAGTTGACCTGGGCTAATCTATCTTGTGTAAAAGTGTGTAGTCACCTGTAGGTCAGTAGCTGACCTGGGCTAATCCATCTTGTGTAAAAGTGTGTAGTCATCTGTAGGTCAGTAGTTGACCTGGGCTAATCCATCTTGTGTAAAAGTGTGTAGTCACCTGGAGGTCAGTAGTTGACCTGGGCTAATCCATCTTGTGTAAAAGTGTGTAGTCACCTGGAGGTCAGTAGTTGACCTGGGCTAATCCATCTTGTGTAAAAGTGTGTAGTCACCTGGAGGTCAGTAGTTGACCTGGGCTAATCCATCTTGTGTAAAAGTGTGTAGTCATCTGTAGGTCAGTAGTTGACCTGGGCTAATCCATCTTGTGTAAAAGTGTGTAGTCACCTGGAGGTCAGTAGTTGACCTGGGCTAATCCATCTTGTGTAAAAGTGTGTAGTCACCCTGGAGGTCAGTAGTTGACCTGGGCTAATCCATCTTGTGTAAAAGTGTGTAGTCACCTGGAGGTCAGTAGTTGACCTGGGCTAATCCATCTTGTGTAAAAGTGTGTAGTCACCTGGACGTCACAAGTTGACCTGGGCTAAACCATCTTGTGTAAAAGTGTGTAGTCACCTGGAGGTCAGTAGTTGACCTGGGCTAATCCATCTTGTGTAAAAGTGTGTAGTCACCTGGACGTCACAAATTGACCTGGGCTAATCCATCTTGTGTAAAAGTGTGTAGTCATCTGGAGGTCAGTAGTTGACCTGGGCTAATCCATCTTGTGTAAAAGTGTGTAGTCACCCTGGAGGTCAGTAGTTGACCTGGGCTAATCTATCTTGTGTAAAAGTATGTAGTCACCTGGAGGTCAGTAGTTGACCTGGGCTAATCCATTTTGTGTAAAAGTGTGTAGTCATCTGGAGGTCAGTAGTTGACCTGGGCTAATCCATCTTGTGTAAAAGTATGTAGTCATCTGGAGGTCAGTAGTTGACCTGGGCTAATCTATCTTGTGTAAAAGTGTGTAGTCACCCTGGAGGTCAGTAGTTGACCTGGGCTAATCCATCTTGTGTAAAAGTGTGTAGTCACCTGGAGGTCAGTAGTTGACCTGGGCTAATCCATCTTGTGTAAAAGTGTGTAGTCACCTGGAGGTCAGTAGTTGACTGGGCTAATCCATCTTGTGTAAAAGTGTGTAGTCACCCTGGAGGTCAGTAGTTGACCTGGGCTAATCCATCTTGTGTAAAAGTGTGTAGTCACCCTGGAGGTCAGTAGTTGACCTGGACAAATCCATCTTGTGTAAAAGTGTGTAGTCACCTGGAGGTCAGTAGTTGACCTGGACAAATCCATCTTGTGTAAAAGTGTGTAGTCACCTGGAGGTCAGTAGTTGACCTGGACAAATCCATCTTGTGTAAAAGTGTGTAGTCACCTGGAGGTCAGTAGTTGACCTGGACAAATCCATCTTGTGTAAAAGTGTGTAGTCACCCTGGAGGTCAGTAGTTGACGTGGGCTAATCCATCTTGTGTAAAAGTGTGTAGTGATCTGTGGGTCAGCAGTTGACCTGGACAAATCCATCTTGTGTAAAAAAAAGTGTAGTCATCTGTAAGTCAGCAGTTGACCAGAGCAAATGTTATGCAATTGCTCCACTGTGATGTCATCAGCCTCGTATAGGGGACATTAGGGAGCAGTGATGTCATCAGTGATGTGACATATTGATGACTGCTCCTTAGTACTGATGTAGTTACCTTTCACCTGTATGTCAGGTGACTGCTGATGATGTCATCATTGTGATGTCATCAGTGAGTGATGTCATCAGTGATGCAAAGTTGTGCAATTGTGCACTGCGCATACCAAAGAACAGAGATGATGTCATAGGCACTGATGATACCTTATGCTAATGCAATCATGACTAATTATGTCATCAAAATGTGACATCACTGATGACATCACTGCTCCCTAATGACCTGTCACCTATGGGTCAGGTGACTACTGATGGTGTGGTCATCTGTAGGTCAGCAGTTGACCTGGGCAAATGTCATACAATTGCTCGACTGTGATGTCATCAGCCTCCTGGGGACATTAGGGAGCACTGATGTCATCAGTGATGTGACATTGATGACATCATCAGTAGAGTCATGATACTGGGTGACTTCATTAGGGAGCAATGGCTTCCCAAGCAGGGACATCTCACTGTGGCTGGATGTCACCACTGATCATGTCAAAATGTGTATTTTATTTAATAACCTGACATGGCTTGATGACTGTTAAAGCAACACGTCTTGACACCAGCTGTTTATTACAGAGCTGATAGTAATTACAATTTAGGCTAAACTTGTTCATTTTTTCTATAGAGGTTTGCTGAGAACACACTCCAGTCGGCCAAACCTATAGCTGCAAACTCAGGTACACGCACACCCACACACGCCCACAGGCACACATGCACGCACGCTCCTGCACACACACACACACACACACACACACACACACACACACACACACACACACACACACACACACACACACACACACACACACACACACACACACACACACACACACACACACACACACACACACACACACACACACACACGCACATGCAGAAGCATAATGCCCATTGAAACTGAGGGGGCATATTGATTTTTGTCAGTTTCTTTTCCATTTCATTTCATTACTATGGGTTTTATAACATGTAATGTAGTTACGATCATTTTTATGTCATAGATCATACCTAAAAAATACACACGCACCCCTCTTCCTGCTGATGATGGTTTCTCCCAAAAGAGCATCAGGTCCATCTGGCCTTCTCTCTCACTAGGCGCTACCAGTGCTACATAGCAAAGGCACCTGCTGACAGCAGTGTTTCTGCTTAACTGGTCAGTATAGTGCATAAATCCCCTTTTCAAACATGTGAAAATGACATGCTGTTTGTTGTTATAGAGCTCAACACTCATGTGACGTTTCTTGCCCCAGAAGTGAATTCCCCATTCATTTTCACCATAGACATTTTGAAAAATCCTTATGAGTTTTAAGGTTTTATGATCTTTTTTTTTTGGTAGGGTAGGGTCAATTCTATCCTTGCAAAATATGGGAAGACAATCTAAATGACCTACAGTATATAACTGCACTCCAAAGATAATGCAAATAAGGTTGCTTAAAAGTTGGTAGGGACAATTTGGACCCCCTGAAATGTTGGTCGTGACATGTCACAACCAACCCTATGCAAATCGACGCGCTTGACTCTATCACACAGATTATACTGTAGGCTAGTTAGCAAAACAATGAATTCCATTTGATGTCTCCATCCAGGTCAAAATGTTGACATTCTATCAAAAAAGAAGCGAAAGTCCTCCCAGGTCTGTCTTCAGTGAAGAGGACATAGAGGCTGATGCAAGAAGTAAGTTTAGTGATAGGCTATTTTTTCATACACTGTGTGATGTCAACACATTCTCACCTGTACTCGTACCTGTACTGCTTCCTATGCATTGTGTTATTACCATGTTGGTATGCTCCTTTCCAGCATACAGGCTTGTTCTCTAAATTAATTAGCACTGTGGATAATATTCTTGAATAACATTTGGGGTGTAGCAAGATTTAGCCATTTTTCAAGAAAAATGTTGAAGTGTGTGACTAAGCTAATAAGCATAACAGCACAAATAATTGACAAAAATCTCCAAATAAGAGTAGAGTATTTATTTTAATGAGAAAAGGAACAAATACTGATGGTTAGAACTGAAATGACATCACAACACTATAATCTTAATGTTAATTTAAAATGAGATATTTTTCTAAATCTGGCTTCAAACGTAAAAAAAAAATCAGCAACGCACCTCGTGCGCAGCCAAAAATTTTGGGCAGTGCCAGAGTTTGCCCCCTCAGATCTTTGGCTTGCATGACGCCCCTGCATACACATGTATGATGTTTTTAAACAACCAACTGAGGTAACATCCATTAATGTATTCCTGAATGGGGAGGAACTGGAATTGTAAAACAGTTTAAATACCTTGGGGTTATCTTAGATTCCACCTTAACCTTCAAGAGCCATGTGAAAAAGGTATCAAACTACGGCTGTCAACCGATTAAAATATTTAATCGCGATTAATCGCATGATTGTCCATAGTTAATCACAATTATTCTCAAATTAATAAAAAAAGATGAATCTGTTCTAAATCTACCTTAAAGCAGCTACGAGCAAGATTTTCGATTGTTATTAAACAGTCTACATTTAGGTAACCCTTTATTTTAGTTACATATGAACTATTTGTAATTACACATGAACACCAAATGTAATTACATAGTAATTACCAATAGTTATAAATTACGATCTAGTTACATTGTAACGGACCTGTAAAATGGAGTGAGTCTGTTCAACTGTAGTTCATATGTAGTTACATGCTACCAGAACCTGTAAAATGGAGTGAGTCTGTTCTATTGTAGTTAATATGTAGTTATATTGTAACGGACCTGTAAAATGGAGTGAGTCTGTTCCATTGTAGTTAATATGTAGTTATATTGTAACAGACCTGTAAAATGGAGTGAGTCTGTTCAACTGTAGTTCATATGTAGTTACATGCTACCAGACCTGTAAAATGGAGTAAGTCTGTTCAACTGTAGTTTATATGGAGTTATATTGTAACAGACCTGTAAAATGGAGTGAGTCTGTTCAACTGTAGTTCATAGTTACATGCTACCAGACCTGTAAAATGGAGTGAGTCTGTTCCATTGTAGTTTATATGTAGTTATATTGTAACAGACCTGTAAAATGGAGTGAGTCTGTTCAACTGTAGTTCATATGTAGTTACATGCTACCAGAACTGTAAAATGGAGTGAGTCGATTTTATACAGTACTTCATGATAGATAGATAGATAGATAGATCTTTATTTTTGTGTCACTCCTCAACAAACAAGTATAAAAAACAGCAAAAAGTGCATTAAAAAGTTGAGGACCACTCACATGGAGTTGTGACACAATACAATTCAAAACAATAAAAAATAAAAACATACATACAAGTATTATTACACAGAAAATACAGTTGGCAATACAATATGTAAAAGGGAGGGGGCAGTTTATTGGGCGGTGCTCATGAAGGCTACTCTTCTTTTTAGGATGAGGTGGCAGGCCTTGGCACATTCATTTATACCGTGTTCACCAGCTAAAAAAATGTACGCAATTTATTTGTCATCAAGGTCATTAAAATTCTCATAGTGTTTTGATAGAAAAATAAAAAGATCAGCACGAATGTCGTTGTAAAGTTCACAGTGTAATAGAACGTGGGCTTCAGATTCAATAGAACCACTGTTGCACAGTGTGCAGAAACGACTTCAGAAACGATTCATGTGTATTTACTTGGTACCAGACAAGTTCAACAGTAGTTCATGTGTAATTACATAGTAACAGACCTGTAACATGAAGTGAGTCTATTATATACTTCATATGTATTTACATAGTACCAGACACGTTCAACAGTAGTTCATATGTAATTACATAGTAACAGACCTGTAACATGAAATGAGTATTATATAATTCGTATTTACATAGTACCAGACAAGTTCAACAGTAGTTTATGTGTAATTACATAGTAACAGACCTGTAACATGAAGTGAGTCTATTATATACTTCATATGTATTTACATAGTACCAGACAAGTTCAACAGTAGTTCATGTGTAATTACATAGTAACAGACCTGTAACATGAAATAAGTATTATATAATTAGTATTTACATAGTACCAGACAAGTTCAACAGTAGTTCATGTGTAATTACATAGTAACAGACCTGTAACATGAAGTGAGTCTATTATATACTTCATATGTATTGACATAGTACCAGACAAGTTCAACAGTAGTTCATGTGTAATTACATAGTAACAGATCTGTAACATGAAGCGAGTCTATTATATACTTCATATATATTTACATAGTACCAGGCAAGTTCAATAGTAGTTCATATGTAATTACATAGTAACAGACCTGTAACATGAAGCGAGTCTATTATATACTTCATGTATTTATAGTACCAGACAAGTTCAACAGTGGTTCATATCTAATTACATAGTAACAGACCTGTAACATGAAGCGAGTTTATTATATACTTCATATGTATTTACATAGTACCAGACAAGTTCAATAGTAGTTCATATGTAATTACATAGTAACATGAAGTGAGTAGTATACTTCAGTATTTACATAGTACCAGACAAGTTCAACAGTAGTTCATATCGAATTACATAGTAACATGAAATGAGTCTAGTAAGTTCAACAGTAGGCTAGTTCATATGTAATTACATAGTATCATACCTGTAACATAAAATCATACAATGTGACGGTTAATTTTCTCCATAGGCATTCAAATCATACATTTAAACTGGAAAGCAGCTTACATTTCATTCATACCAGACCGTGAAGTAGCCTATGTTACAGATGGTAAGCCATTTTATAGCTTTAACATTAGCCGCTTTTGTAGCATGCTGGCTGGCTGAAGATGAAACCAGAACACTGCCAGTCAGCTATCATAGTGTAACCCACCTAGCGCGAGTGATCGCCTAGTTTTCAGGTAGATCTAATTTCTAGGTTCTAAGAGGAGACTGGCATATACTGAAGTGGTTACATTTCCATAAAATTACTAATTCCTTCCCAAATTCAATAACTCACACCAACAACTGTATTTCAATCATGAGAGGCCAGTTGGTAGGATTAGACAAACTTTATTTAGCAATCGGCATGCATGGCAAATACTTTGGCGCTTGACTCCATTGGCCAGTGGCGCTGCTCTTGAGGCAAGAGGAGGGCACCTGCATAGGCTAGGAGATCCCCCCCCCCGTGGGGGATCAGGAGTCAAGACTCGTTGGTGGCGGACTGGGGAGGTGGGTGGGGCAAAACAACGCTTCGCAGGACGGCTTCGAGGGAGATGGACTGCCGTGAAGCTACTGCTGCTATGATCGGCCAGAGAGAGAGAGGTGACGTAGAACCCTTGCTATACTGTATATATGAGGATTAACTGACGTCATAGCAGACGTCATAGCAGACGTCATACTAGGACTTTGACTGACCACGTTATGCTAGGACTTGACTGTCGTCAGGGGATGATCGGATTATGCATGAGTGGCCTTCAGCTTGAAATATGGTCTGGAGACCTCACTTCAATCATGAGAGGCCAGTTGGTAGGATTAGACAAACTTTATTTAGCAATCGGCATGCATGGCAAATACTTTGGCGCTTGACTTCATTGGCCAGTGGCGCTGCTCTTGAGGCAAGAGGAGGGCACCTGCATAGGCTAGGAGATCCCCCAAAAGGAAGATCTGATTACCGGAGGTTAATTGAGATCTGCAGGCGCCAGTAGTTGATTTTACTTTTCCCTTCGACCTTTTTTTGCGACTTACAGCTATTTGCGGCTGGCGCTCCCAACTCGGTCGGGCACCTCGCGATAGCGCTTCCCAGCTTGGCCTACCTGGCCGCCTTGGCGCTTCGCGATTGTACTTTTCCGGCCTTCGACCTTTTTAGCGACTTACAGCTATTTGCGGCTGGCGCTCCCAACTCGGTCGGGCCTTCGTTCTTGGTACATGCTTTTCCTGCCTTCGACCTTTTTAGCGACTTACAGCTATTTGCGGCTGGCGCTCCCAACTCGGTCGGGCACCTCGCGACAGCGCTTCCCAGCTTGGCCTACCTGGCCGCCTTGGCGCTTCGCGATTGTACTTTTCCGGCCTTCGACCTTTTTAGCGACTTACAGCTATTTGCGGCTGGCGCTCCCAACTCGGTCGGGCCTTGGTACATGCTTTTCCTGCCTTCGACCTTTTTAGCGACTTACAGCTATTTGCGGCTGGCGCTCCCAACTCGGTCGGGCACCTCGCGATAGCGCTTCCCAGCTTGGCCTACCTGGCCGCCTTGGCGCTTCGCGATTGTACTTTTCCGGCCTTCGACCTTTTTAGCGACTTACAGCTATTTGCGGCTGGCGCTCCCAACTCGGTCGGGCCTTCGATCTTGGTACATTAAAGTTTAGCTTGGCGCTTCCCGGCTTGGCCTACTTGGCTGCCTGGGCGCAACTACCCTGACTTTCTCCGACTCTCTCGGGAATATCCACGGGTAGAGAAGGCTTGTGGGTGCTGATTCGGTCTGCAGATCTGGTGCAAAACAATGCTTCGGAGGACGGCTTCGAGGGAGATGGACTGCCGTGAAGCTGCTGCTGCTATGATCGGCCAGAGAGAGAGAGGTGACGTAGAACCCTTGCTATATATATGAGGATTAACTGACGTCATAGCAGACGTCATACTAGGACTTTGACTGACCACGTTATGCTAGGACTTGACTGTCGTCAGGGGATGATCGGATTATGCATGAGTGGCCTTCAGCTTGAAATATGGTCTGGAGACCTCACATCTTTTTGATTCAACTTTAGTATTATTGTTTCTTATTTTGTCTTTTTTGTACTTTTGTCTTATTTCCTTTCAGTTAGAACAATAACATTACCTTTCGTACACAATAATACACAACCAATTTTTCTTTTCTTAACAGGAATGATTGAAAGTAGTATCTCTGGGCATGAATCAAAAATGCACCGGCATTTCAATACTAATTACGACCTAAAAATAAATAAAAGTGCTAGTGTTCACTAGTTTATAATATTTTTCACTCAATCCCAAATATGGCTTACTAATTTGTTCACTATACAACTAAAGGTTTAGCTAGGCAATTTGGTTCAGACCCAGAGTAGGCTAATTGAAATACAATGTTGTTGAGCTCAACCAAAACAAAAGGAATGAAATAAAATGAGATCTCAAAAAATAAGAGTCTTAGTTCGTCTGTCTGAGTGCACTCAAGTTCCTACCACCATTGTTCGCAAGGAAAACTGTCCATCCTGGCTCCCGGTAGGATTGAGATGAAGAATGTGAGGAATGGTTGATTCTGTAGTTGAGGCGAAGACTGAAGAAGATGATGGCGACGGTGAAGATGGCAATGGAGTCCAGGAGGCAGTGGGATGATGGTGAGTTGGGCAGCACAGTTCAGTCTGTAGTCTAGTCTCATCAAAAAACCAGCCTGCACAAAAGGTGCAGAATAATCACTCAGTTGTCTATATCAACATTTCACTTGTGGTTCTTCTCAGGACATCAAATACATTACATTCTTACAAATATATCAATAACTATAGTTTATTTCAACATTCACTTGACACATTTTAGCTTAAACCCCCACTTGTATAACTTAATGGACTAACTTACTGAAATATACAGTCACAACAAAAACGTATAGGGCAAAACATTCAATGTTTCTGCATGGAGTTAAATTAACAACCACTATCTTACATTGCTCTCTAAATGATAGCTTCATCAGGTTAGTAGCTCATCCCGACTGGTTTTAACATCAACATATATCAAGCGGCAATCATGGAGGTTAGCAACAAGCACAGCACTAATACTGTTTTTAGCCTATTAGCTCAGCAGCTAACTCACCGGAATGTCCGATACAAATGGCCGTTCTGGACGGCCGACAGCTCCGTGACTGTTGTGTAACTTCTATTTCAGCTTCAAAGGATCTCTCCTATTTATCTTTTCTCTAGTTTTCTAGTTTAATCAAGTGATAGAGTGTTCAAACTCTCTGCACAAGAGCTAATGGCTGGAGCTACTGACTGTTGTGCGTGCGTGTCTCATGTCTGTCTGAATTGGAAAAGAAAGAATGCTGGGAAAACCACGTCACTCATGCCCACTTCCTTCTCTAAATTACGCCACCAGAGGGCGCAAATGGACAATAACTGAGAGGCGTAGTTATTCTAATCACAGTCACACCTGTCTGAATGACTTCATTTCTTTCTTTAAAAGACTGCTCAGAGTACACTGGTTACAATAGCATGCATACAATGATTTACTATGCTGTCTATGGGTCAGCTTGGGGGAAAACGCGGGCCTGGCGGGGATCTGCACTCCACCGAGTGCACTTTTCTAGTTATTATTGGAACAATGACTAATGGTGTCCAGAATATTCTTCAGAATAAACTCAAAGGTGTGCATGCTCAAAAAATATGCAGACCCTCGTCCTCCACAATGTCAATCTGCAAGCTGTAGCCGCCCACCCATTTGGCTACTGCTGTTGAAAGTTTGCGGCTTGCGGCTGGAGGTGTCTATGCGTCTCCCTGGCAAACTATCCAGTGTGCTCTGCCTAACCTAGCGAGGGGGCGGAGGGCTCTTTGCATCAGCTGTGTGCTTGGCCAGCAAGTGGTATTTGAGACTATACAGTAGTACGTACCCCGGTGGTAACTTAATTCACATTGACAATAAATGCATGCAAATAACTTTGGTCTTGTTGAGAGAACCATCTGGCAGGGCTTGAAGCTGAACTTGCCATTATACCCTTTTCTTCCTCCTTTTCTGTTCACAGAGGTTTGTTTTTGCTTGCCATCATCAAACGTTACTGCAGCATCGCTTCCTCATTTCCCAAACTATGATGCGGAACAAGGCTCAAACATCACAGAAAGTGCATGCGTTAACGTAATAATTGTGGCATACAGCCGATGTGTGCACTTCCAGGGTGAATTGAAAAAAGTTAAAAACACGCACATCCAGGTCAAATCCGGCAGGTGCAGAGCTGGAGAGAGACTTTGGAACAACCAATCATATCACGACATGGCAGCTGTCAATCAAATCTTCATTTCAGGATAATTTTCCCTTCCAACTGAAGGAGAAAATGGCGCCTAGTGCCTGTCATCTGACAGAATTTCTAGCCCATAAACTAACTACTAACTTGCACCGGTGCAATAAATACTTCACTGGAGCCCTTGCAGTGTGCGAGCTGTTTTATTTATGTTTTACACTTCCAGGGTGAAAAGAAAACGAATTCCCACCATGTCGCTGCCGCGCTATGCATGGCAGACAGCCGCGATGGAATGCTCCATGCTTGGTTTACTGTATCTGTAATAAAATACCGTGATATACAGTGTCAAAAGCCTTTGAGAGATCGACAAAGAGAGCTGCACAGTGCTGGCGATCATCGAGACAATTCAATATGTTATTTACAACAAGGGACGTGGCTGTGACAGTACTATGTCTAGGTCAGAACCCTGATTGATGGGATTGGAGAATATCATATATATATATATATATCAGTGGTGAGCTAGAAAGCAAGGGAGGAAACTAAAAAAAATATGTGGGCGTTCCCCCCCCCCCCCCCCCTTTGCAGTTTGAAGACAGATTTAGAGGAATATCTCATTTTAATTGAGCATTAGGATTAGACTGTTGTGATGTCATTATTCAGTTTTAACCATCAATAATTGTTCCTTTTCTCATTATTTCATTTCTCAGAGTAAATACTGTATATTTTTTATTTCGAGATTTTTGTCAATTATTTGTGCTGTTATGGTTATTATTAGCCTAGTTACTCACTTCTACACTAGATTAGATTGTGTTACTTATGGATGGCATGGAATTATAGTAATAATAGATTATCCCCCCTTTTTGCTGGGGACCCCACTTTGAACCACTGGCTTAGGCTACAACTGTTGCGAGAAGGTTTCAGGATTTATCTCTATGCATTAGGCTGTGATTACTATTTATATAAATCTATTTATTCATGATATATTGATTCATGATATATTATGGTATACAGCCTACCTGTGACATCAATGTTTTGATTAATCTGTCTAAATGTAGCCTATTACTGCATGACTGATCCTATGATGTCATTGTAATCACACTCAGGTGTGCTTTCACAGGACAGGTGTTGTCCATTCAATCAGCCCACCTGTCTTTATAATGGCTGTCTTGCACTGTGTTTGGATGAGACTTGACAAAGTCTATAGCCGAAACTCTTGTCAAATAGCGTTAAATTACACTCTTGCATCTGGAACCAGAGAGTGTCTTCCCCTGCACTATCAACATACTTGTTTACATTCCAATTAATCAACTTTGGAGCATTATTTACCCCCCCTTCCCGACATGCTAGGTTGACATGCTTGGTCCCAATCGATTCCTTATTTCTTCTACTTTCATATGGTATAAAGATCACCACTCACGCTTTAAAAATGAACTCGCTGTCAGCCATGGATTGACGGGCCAAATTCAGTTTAAAAAGGTGGGAGTTTAAGGTTGCCGTTTTTATTAGGAAAAATGACAGGCTATGCAGCATGAAACATAAATACGAAAAAAATAACACTGCTTGGTGGACCATTTGCACGCCGAATTTACTAGAAGGCCCGGATAACTTGAAATGAATTGACTTACTTGCACATCCATGCCGTCTGTAGTGTAACCGCATGCAGCCGAGATGTTGCAAATATCTCAGTTTTCTCGGTCTCCACTCCGTACCGCGGCCCGCCCTCTCGAAACTCGTGTTGGCTCATAATGTAATGCAACGACTGTCTGGCTTGTGAACTAACTTACTGCTTGATAAAAAGTTAATAAAAAATAAGGGGGGAATAAAATATGCTGCATCAGTGTTGTGTAAATCTATATTCCTGTCAGCTCATCACAGCAAAGTAGAATTTTGATGTCATCACTTCCTCGTAGTGAACTGGATTCAGCGTTGAGAGACTCATTCAACATTGGACAATACAATGTCAATCTTACCGATCTATTCCCTGTTCCTCTGTTCCCTGTGAAATGCATGTGTTTTCAACCAATCATATTTAGCATGAGATAAATTACCATGGGAATCAAATGCCCTAGGGGAGAATGTGTTTCTCCTGTACCCCCGAGGGCATGAACAGGGCATGACAGACAGAGACTGGCACAGACTCTGTCTGCATGCCGCTCCATCAGTGCCCTACAGGTGTCACTGTCGAAGCATTTAAGAAAAAACACATTTGTTATTTACACATGAACACCAAATGTAATTAGACAGTAATTACCAATACTTATATAAATGACGTTCATATGTAGTTACATTGTAACAAACCTGTAAAGTGGAGTGAGTCTGTTCAACTGTTAGCTATGCCACTTATCCCCCATTCGGAATGACATAATTTGACTGTTTCAGAGAAGAGGTACAGGCCTATGTCTAAAGACATCTCATTTGCAATAGAACTGTACCAGATATCTTCATACAACTACTGGTCAGTGTTCAATAGCACCCTAGACAATTCAGTAATGGTATATTTTTCAGGGATTTCTGTTTTTCTGATAAATGAGAGAAAAGTGATGGCGTCCTATGTTCCTATCACCACAAAGTACAATTTCCGCCTAAACTAAAGCTATATTTACAGGACTATAATTGATGATCTTTTTAGGTAAATCATTTTCTGACTATTTGGTGATGTAGGGCAGCCACCTGGTTCATACCTCAGCAAATCCGATGAGGAAAAGAGTGAGCATTCTCAAGTTATGGGCTTTTTTGTCACCTTTCCCCTATTCGGACTGGCCTAATTTGGCTCTTTTTCAGGGATTGGGCTAGTTCTAAAGAACAGCAAAAAAAAACATTTTTTCCCCTAAAATAAAATTTGACAACAATCAATTTCATGAATGGGAGACCCTAAAGATAAGAAAAATCATTGTTGTCATTTGTTCTACCTCGGGTAGGGGTATCTCAAAATCTGAGGGCCCTTTCTGCTAGACCAGGGGTGGGCAATTATTTTTCATGGGGGCCACATGAAAAACCCAGATTGTTGCCGGGGGCCGAACAAATATTGTCATGCCGTAACCCATGGATGGGTAACTTTGATGATAGAGAGGGCCACAAAAAATGTCCTCACTACCGGTTTTGCTGAGGGCCGAACTGCGCCAGCGTGAAAAATTTGGTGCATTTGAAGCCAGGTTTAGAGAAATAACTGATTTTAAATTAACACGTTGAGTGCCAAGGACGAGATATCTCGGCTTACATAATCCAACCGTTGAGTGCCAAGGACGAGATATCTCGGCTTACATAAATATATATTTTTTTTGACGGTGGGACATCGATCAACCCCTTTTACGTCTCCTACACCAGAATTGGAGGTATTGAATGTGTATAATCTATTTTACCGACCCACTGAGTGTTGACATGTCTCTCCACAGTAGAAAGAGGCGACCCAAAACTGGACGGAAAAGCGCGAGGAAGCCGTTCTCATACTGTAAAATTGATGGCGAAAACGCTTTCACTTTCGCGCTGATGCACAGCGGTGGCAACGGTGGGGGGTTCCAAGAATAGATTGGATGCACACTTTGAAACACGCAGCATAAATATGACCAGAATCGCATCAAAGCTCTCAACCAAAACTCCACGAAACGAGCGAGTCCACCCAGACTTCCTCAAACAGCGGCCGCGCAAACAGGCAGCAGCCAGGCAGCAGCAACTTCGTTGTGACACGCCCGCTGGAGAGCCAGGGAGGCAGGAGGAGAACACACACGGAGGGAGGAGTTGGAAGCAGAGGGGGGTTTCCTGCTGTTATGGAGGAAATTACTGTTCAAAACTATTGTTTAGATGTCTGACTCTTACTGATGCCAAAAATGAATGGTTAAAGTGACTGTTCTATCGAATTTCACAAAAAGCCGTTTATCTCTGAATAATTTTTCTGACGCTGAAACCATGCTGTATTCAACTGCTAATGCTTACATAACTACTAACTCTACAAACTAACTCTTTTAGACAGAGAAAGCACACATTCTATTAGTTATTTTTAGATGATTGGTGTTCACGAAGTCTTAACAGAAAAGAATCCTCGGCTCTTGTAAAATGAGCCAGAATCCTCAAAAAAAAACCTGGCAGAACCTACCTACAGCATTGAAAAAAGGGCTGGCAGTCAATGTGTTAACAGTTGTGATGTCATTATTCAGTCTTAACCACCAATATTTGATCCTTTTCTCACTCACTCCTATGTCACCACCTGCTCTCAGGGCTTGAAATTAACTTTTTTGATGACCTGCCAATATGGCTGCTAGATTTTAAAGTTACCAGCCAATTAGAATTTCCACTAGCTGAAATGTTTTTCTTGAAATAAATCTGAATATGAGTGGGTTAATTTAAGCATAAGTATCAGTAAGTGTCCCGGGATGATCAAAGCCCGTGTTGAGGGTCACACGAACAAAAATGCAGTCTTGAAGCTAAATAAATCCAAAACCAATGAGTTATTTGAGTTATTTAAATTTCTACTTCAATGTAGCCAGAATATTACATGAACATTTGGACACTTATTCAGCGGGTATCTTGCATGTTGCGTTCAGGTGCACTTTGTGTGTAAATTCTTTTTTTTTTGCAATTCCATCGCGGGCCACACAGGTGGCGCCCGTGGGCCGTATTTTGCCCATGTATGTGCTAGACCAAAAGAAAAAATCCGGCCCCCATGAGGTCTCAGTTGAACAAATCCGGCCCTCTACCTAATATGACTCTGACACCCCAATTGTATTCTGCAAATTGTAGTCTTTGCTAGCTCTCACCGGCTACATAAAATAATGTGCCGGGCCGGATTTGGCCTGCGGACCTTGAGTTTGACACATGTGACATAGACACTTTTAATTGTGTAATTCTTCAGTATACTCTCTCTTCCTGTTTGAATTCTTACAGAGGCCCCAGAGATCGAGCTGGATGCCAAACTGCTGACCGGACTGATCATTAATGCAGGCAGCAAGATCGAGCTTCCTGCCAACGTCGCAGGAAAGCCCCACCCCAGTGTGAAGTGGACCAAGAATAACTTGGACTTGGCGGCCGACACCCGCATCACCATCGACACCCAGCCAGGTCACTCCAAGCTGTCTCTCGCCGCCACCACCAGAGGAGACAGCGGGACCTATATTATCGAGGCGGTCAACACCTGCGGGCGCGCTACCGCCAATGTCAACGTCACCATCCTCGGTACTGAATTCAGTCTTTTTCTCTGATTTTTTCCCCCCATTCTCTCCCAAATTGTAGGCTACTTGGCACATTTTTTCCCCTGCTGCCCCCATTGCTGGTCCGCCCTCTGGCGATCTGAGGAGACTAGCACCATGCTTCCTCCAACACATGCGCAGTTGCCAGCCGCTTCTTTTCACCTGACAGGGGAAGCTTCACCGTGCACGTGGAAGGATCACGCTATTCCCAACAGTTGCCTTCCACCCCGACCAGGCGCCTCGACCGAACAGAGGAGGTGCTAGTGCAGCGACCAGGACACACACTGTACAAACTCCTCCTTCTCACTTACAAATCCCTTCACGCACTTGCCCCCCAATACCTGTCCGACCTCCTTCACCAACACACTCCATCCCGGAACCTGCGGTCTTCACACGCGGGTCTGCTATCCATCCCCCGTACCAGACTCAAAACCTTTGCGGACAGAGCCTTCAGCGTGGCTGCCCCACCCTCTGGAACTCTCTCCCTGCCGAAATCCGCAATGCCCCGACCCTGAACAGTTTCAAAACACACCTCAAAACACACCTCTTTTCCATGGCCTTTCCACATTAGTTAGTTCAGTTTAGTTCAACCATCCCTGTTGTTTGTTTTGTTTGTTTGTTTGTTTGTTTTCCTCCCCCTCTCTCCCCTATCTGGATCCCACTCTTGTAAAGTGACCTTGGGTTTTATGAAAGGCGCTATATAAATTTAAGTTAGTATTATTATTATTATTATTATTATTACCTTTATTATTATTATTATTATTATTATTATTATTATTATTATTATTATTATTATTATTATTATTATTATTATTATTATTATTATATACCCAATCCGGGTTCCCACCCGCAGACACCAGCTAATCGTGGCTCTATAGAGACCTAAAGTGAATGTCACTTCCTGCTTTTCTCCCTGTACCAGCGTGTGAAAAATATGAATGGAGCGATACGCTACCTTTTTTCATCCCTTTTGAATTGTGCCACAGGAGTTACGCATGTCCGGCAACCATTTTAGGGCATCCTCCTCCATCAGAGTATTGGCTATCATTCCTCAGTCTAAGCGTTGTCAGTTCTTGTGTCTCCTAGTAAACCATATCGAGTGTGCTCTGAAACACCTTCAGTCCTCACACGAAAACGCTGTCATTCTTCCTGCATTACTGTTTCACTCCTCACACGTCAGTCATCGCACAATACGTCGTCACTCATCAGTCATCACGGAAGAACAACCAAAAACAACGAATGACAGCATTTCCATGTGAGATGTGAGGAGTGATGACTGACAGCTAGTTTGAGTGATAAGTGAGGCACGTTTCAGGAGGAATGACAACGTTTTCGTGTGAGATGTGAGGAGTGATAACTGATGAGTGAGGACTGACGAGTGAGGACTGATGACTGACGAGTGAGGACTGATGACTGACGAGTGAGGACTGACGAGTGAGGACTGACGAGTGATGACTGATGACTGACGAGTGATGACTGACAAGTGAGGACTGATGACTGACGAGTGATGACTGACAAGTGAGGACTGATGACTGAGGACTGATGACTGAGGAGTGACGCCGTATTGAGCGATGACTGACATGTGAGGAGTGAAACAGTAATGCAGGAAGAATGACAGCGTTTTCGTGTGAGGACTGAATGTCTTTCAGAGCACACTCGATATGGTTTACTAAGGGGCCCTATCTTGGTACAGGCCTTAGGCCCAAAACTGGCGTTAAACGCAAAAAAAACGTGCCTTGCGCCTGCCTCGGGAAGATAGCAACATGATTTTAGGCCCCGAAATGCGCTTTACGCCAAAGAGGCGTGGCGCAGTGCCAGAATAGGCCAGAATGGGCGTTTCGGCCTTAAATACCGGCCTAACGATATCTTCCGCCTTGGCGTTAATTTATCGCTTAGCGCTTTTCAAAACCAGGCCTATTCAGTGTGCCGGTTGCGCGGAGCTCTCCTCTGCCATCTCACTCTCTGTCCCCCCTCTCTCTCTCACTCCCTCTATCTCGCCTAAGTTCGCCGGTTCTATTATTGTGCGTAATTGCGCGGACTCTCCTCTGCCATCTCACTCTCTGTCCCCCCTCTCTCTCTCTCACTCCCTCGCGCATCAGACAGCAGACAGGCACAAAGCCACACATGTGAAATCTCCCAGCATGCATTGGGCCAATACATTTCGATAAAAAATAGCAACCAAACGAGCCTAAATCGATAGAAAGGTAGATAGAAATAATGTGTAATGTTAACACAACATGCAATTGTAGAACATTTCAATATTGGACAAAATAAAATTTGGAAATCAAAACACAACCCTATGTGAAACATATATGTCATCCTGGGGCTATATATATCCCTCGCAGATTTAACGTGATTTAGATGAGTGACAGCGTAACGCGGTTCTACTGTCATGTCCTACTGTGATGTCCGCTCCAATAAATTGGCCCTACTTCACATTTACTTTTACAATAAAAACACATTTATGCAATGACTTTACATAATGTAGGCTATATTTATGTGCATCATCCTACCTGTGCAGCAGGGGAGAGAAAACGATATCATTCTGGACAAACTTTCACCAGTCTAATCTCATCATGACATAGGGATAGGCTATATTTTTCTAACTGATGCGTTTAGAACATTCTTTTCACTTTGATCTTGCTATAGTGTAGCGTATTTACATGCTTGCAGTATTTAAACTGCAGTCAGATTGGTTTGAGAAGCATAATAATATGGAATAAAATATATGAGACAGACGGGGATGAAAGGGAGGGTGGGAGATCAGAGCGCTTGGCTTTCTGACCGGACTGGATCGCTCCGTGGAATTGAAGCTTAAAAGGCAAGCTTGTGATTTGTATACTGCACTTCTCCAATGAGCAGACTGTGCATAATTTTACGCTTAAAAGGCGTGGTTGTAATGCTTAAGGCCGCCTGTAGCGCCGCCACCAAAATATCGAGTGGGCTGGTCCACGCCCACTAATCTGCGCTTCGCTGGGCGCTGGGTGCAGTTTATAGGCCGATGCAATGATAGAGCCCAAGAACTGACAACGCTTAGACAGGAATGATAGCCAATACTCTGATGGAGGAGGATGCCCTAAAATGGTTGCCGTACATGTTGAGAAAGTCGCAGTTTGTGGTAAAACTGTGGCACTATAAGTTATAAATCAGAAAGATTATGCACAACCAGTTCGTAAGTGGCTCCATCTGGGCCCTTCTTGATATAACTTCTTTCTCTCTCTTTCTAAAAAAAAAAAAAAACTACTAACCTAAACTAAACTTGTACCACTGTTCCTTCAGAAGTTGTAGTTGTCATAGACTGTGCTGCATAGTTGATTGCTCTATTGCTGACAAAAATGTGTTATTGTAAGTCGCTTTGGATAAAAGCATCTGTTAAATGACGTAATGTAATGTAATGTAATGTAAGTGATGTCTCTCCCGCCAGTCCATAGTTATTGATAGTGTAACGTATATTGTGCGACACGAGATATAAAACTAAACCTTATGTTTCAGTTTCAGGACAAACTGTGACTTTCTTGCCAAAGTTGCCATGCATAGTTATCTTTTAAATTGACAAAATTTAACATGTGTACCACGTGGCACTGTTCAAATGGGATCAAAAAAGTAACGTATCTCTCCGTTCACAACATTCATATTTTTTCACACGCTGGTACAAGGAGAAAAGCAGAAAGTGACGTTCACTTTGGCTGTCTACTGTATGAATGCCAGACCAAGCCGGAGGGAACACGGGGAGTCTACCACTACACTACCCGGATGCCCCTCAGTCTCTTATGGCCCATTTCCACCGCTGGTATCAACGCGGCCCCGCCCAGCTCGTCTCGCTTTTTTGTTTCATTCCACCGATCAAAAACGTGGACAGCCCGGGTTGAGTCGGGGTTGAGTCGTGCTAGTTTTGGTCCCTGCTCTGTTGAGGTTCCAGCGCTGTGGACCCGGTACCATACGGTGACGTGAAAACACTGTAGACGACTGATTGGTCAGGCAGAATCGTGTTTACTCTATCTACTGACTGTCAATGCTGCATACCAGTTTAGTGGGGCTTACCTTCTCTTCTGTTATTTCCATCAGTCTTTTGTGTTGCTGCCTTCGGCTCTGGTGAAATAAAATTGATCAGCTTTAACATGACGGTGGTTTTCAATTGTTTTGAGAGAGAAAAAATCCGCTCCTCAGGAAGCCCTTGTAGTTGTGTGCACCGTCGGCTCCGCTAGGCCGCCGGGTTTAGTGAAGCCGCGGTCTTGCCTGGTGAGAGGCCGCCGGGGTAGAGGCTTCACTTCTCCCTGTAGCGCAACCCCCGTCCCTCGCGCAGCGCATGCATGTGAGTTTGACTAACAACAAAGTGATTTCCATTCTCCTGGCCGATTGTCACATTTGCCCATGTACACTGTATGTCATTTAGAGGCACAAGTATTTCATAAACAGTTTAAAAGTTCTGTGTATGGATTTGATTTTAACGTTATATGTTATTCACCTTATGTTCAGACCTTAGAGTGGGCCAAATTCTTCCGGGTCCTTTTAACACTTCCGGTGGTCACGGCGCAAAATAGGAGAGTTGTTTTTGGAGCGGACAGTGAAGGGGGTAAAATAAAGAACGTAGCCTACTACTTTGAGCCGGTACACAGCAAGCAAGCGTGTATCCACTGGTAGCCAGGTCAGATAACGTTATCGTCGACAATGACGAGCACTTTCTTGTAAAACATACCTGGACTCCAACAAAGAAAGCTTCAGATAGTTTTCTCTCCTCCGAGTTGCGCTCGAGCCACTAACGTCAATAAGACCCGCAGACGTTAACGTAATTCCCTGGAATGCAAGACTTAACGAGCCAGTTACATGGCGTTGCATTCTTAGACATTGCCGTTTGCTTTTATTTGGTATGTTACATATAATTGGCTAAATTATTAGTTAATTCAGAGTTAGATGATATTGGAGCAGCCAGCCATTTTATCTTATTTTATTTTTAGCCAGAAGTTTTGATACGGCCACACAACCGGGTCAAATGGGCGTGGCTACATAAGGTGAATAGCCTACTTCGGCTATGGGCGGAGGGCAGATCTGCGGTCGCTATGATGACCAGTTGTGGGCGGGGGTGGGCGGGGGCAGATCGAGCAGCGGTGGAAGCAAAACATCCATCGGGTCGAAACGAGTAGAGCCGAGTGGTGACGAGCTGTGCAGGGCTGTAAAATGTGGTGGAAATGAGCCATTACTCACAAAATCCAGTGATAGTTTTAGTAGATGGAGTAAGGTTTGAGGTGCAAGTGAGCTGGGAAATTGAACTCGAGTCACAGTTTTAATTGTTTGAGACTTGACTTGATTCATGAAGAGAAGACCTGAGACTTGACTTGACTTGGGTTATAGTGACTTGGGACTTGACTCTGACTTATTGTTGACTTGAAAAGCTTTTCTAGTCTTGACTTGAGATCTTGTGTTTGTCTAAATGACTGAGTTTGAAAGTGCTAAGATTTTCTTCCAGCAGACGACTGAATTTAAATTTTGTTTTCTAAATGACTGCATTTATTGAAGTTGAAACTGATTATAGAAATCTAAATCATGATCATCTTATGAAGTTTTTATCCTATTGTTCTAGAGTTGGGCCTACTCGCCTGGGTCTCTTGTAGGCATGAACCTGGATCAGGTCTTGAAGCTCGCGTTGTCGCAGACATACTTGTAAGAGTATGAAGGAGGCCCCTTCCTCGCAAAACCCGCTGGCCAACTGGGTGTTGACCAGCACCTCCTATGTCGTCTCGGGCTGAAGCCCGCCATGAATTCCTGTTCCATTCAGACTGGTTGTCTTCTCCCCTAATCCTGGATATCAAAGCCATAGACCAACTAGAACACCCAATTGGTCCTGGAGCGTGTACTACTTATAGCCCTTGCCGATGATGTCACACATCCTATTATGATGTCATCGGAGATGGTGACATTCCCATTGTGATGACATAGTCATAGTCAAGTATGACATCATCACCGATGCAAGAGCATCACATCTGTCATAATGTCACAGGAAGCATTGTGAGGTCATTGACGCAGTGATGATGTCATCACCAAAGTGTCATCCAAAGCATCTTCCAGGGACCTGGCCGGACCCAGAAGCCCAGAATCTGCTCCAGGGGCCGGGCATTGAACAGATATTTAGTTTTCTTTAATTTTGTTTACGTTTTAATTGCTTGAGACTAGCTCACTGTATAGTATACAGTAAATATAGTGAGGTACAGTCGTTTAGTTAGTATGGAGGAAACGGTACAGCCGTTCAAAGTCACCAAAAAACACATTTCTAACAGCGCCAAAAAACTCTATGTACATGTTGTGACTCCAGTACTCACCACGCGATTAAATAATAATCCATAGATACGTGAAACGTAATTTTCATAGTAAATCCCCACACCGAGTTACTTCCATGTTTGCCTGTACATAGTCTCTCCCCAGACTCTAATATTACCTTGAATCGCTGCGCTCCGCATACTACATAAGTGAGTCTGTGCCACTTCACAGCCACTGCTGGTTTTTGAAGGCGGGTTGAGATCGAATGAGTGACAGGTCCTAGCAGTCCTAGAGAGCAGTTAAAAAAATGGGCTGCGCCTCCCGTGTCGTCTGATCGCAAAGTCGTTACTGATTGGGGAAGACTGAATCCACCACTGGCATATCACTGACCAAGTGAACGGTTCCCTCCCATAACCAGCAGGCTGAGGGAAAGTGTCCCAGACCCAGAGAGAGATCTGCACCATGCAGTAACGTAGTGTATCAGCGTAAGAACTCTCATGGGTCTGGCGTTGAGACTAGCCTGTACACAGCGCTTCTGTTGTGCCTGGCGGCCATGTTTAGAAAGTAGTTCCGGCTATCTATTTACCTTTAAAAAAGATAGATTCTCTGCATTTTGGTTTAATATTTAATCTCGTGGTGAGTACCCGAGTCACATGTAGGCTACATAGAGCTTTTTGGCGCTGTTAGAAATGTGTGTTTTTGGTGACTTTGAACGGTTGTACTGTTTCCTCCAATACTAACTAAGTGGACAACTGTTACTCACTGTATACTGTATGGAGCGTGATGGTAAAGGTATTGTGTATCTTGTTATATATGGGTGATATGGCAAATGGGCGAAACTCCCAAAAAGTTGGCATATCCCTTTAATGACAGGGACTTCTTTTCCTCCCGTCAGTGGCGTGGCGTCCATTAGGCGAACTAGGCAAATGCTAAGGGCGCTTGAGCCGTTAGGGGCGCCAGAGAGGGTAAAAAAAAAAATATATATATATATATTTTTTTTTACAAATACTTTTTCATGATAATAGGCCTACTATTATTTTACAATAGTAGACAAAAATAAGAAGAACAACGTCTTAAGTCTTTAAATAATAGTGAAATCATTTTTCTAATTCTGGCTTTCTGGCTGCAGCACTTTCACCATGGTCCCTAATCCATACCACCCCACCCCCTGCGCGGCCGCGCCCCCTTCTACCTGCTCGGAGCTTTTTCCCAGAGTGGGGGAAGGGAGCTGGAAGGTGGGTGCTGAGGGTGCTGCAGCACCCCCTGGTGGCAAGAAATGGATTTTCGAAATTGTTGGATTTGGCTGTCTTGTGTTTATACCACCAACAAGATGCATTAAAAAACAGTTTGTGCTTCCCAGCTCTAATCTTATTTCATACGCTCTCTCTTCAAAAGTGTTTGATTTTCATCATAATCTGGTTTTCCATAATAATAATAATAATAACAAGTTCAGTGTTTATGCCTGTGTTTCTGTCTGTTGTAGTGTAAAACGACTAAAGGGAGAGCAGGTGCTTACATGAAAGTGAGTGAGAAAAGGAGAAGATACTGAATAATGACATCACAACAGTATAATCCTAATGTTAATTTAAAATTAAATATTCTTCTAAATAATTCAAAAAACGTAAAATTTTCTTCGGCGCTGCCCTCGCGGGCAGCACCGAGAGACCCTTCCTTACAGCACCCCCTACCTAAAAGTACTTCCAGCGCCACTGGGGAAGGGCGATTCTGAGCCTGCACTGCAGTGCTGGATTAGCTGCGATATAATTTTTATTATATTTTCTTTGGGGGAGGGGGGGGGGGGGGGGGCACCAGCAAAAATCTTGCCTAGGGCACCAACTTGGTCAGGCACGCCACTGCCTCCCGTAGAACCGTGTATATCTCAGAAACCTTAAGGTCCACAGTAACCACATTTTGCACCTAGGCTAGAAAACTCACCCACTCAGAAACGGAAAGATTACACAAATCTTACAAAGTTTGGCGATATTACCAACACCTCATTTCCTTATTCAAGTCCCTTCGGGGGCAATATTCTTGACATCATCATACCACTGGGCCAATCCCTGAAATTTGCCCCAATGACAGATATGACAGATGTTCAGGGCAATAGGCTTGAACCCCTGGTATTGCCGCTTGTGGCTATATTTAGGGGTTCAAGCCCCGAAGGGGCGAACCCCTATTACCTTTGCTCAGATTCATTATTTTTCTTTTTCTTCATCTGCCGCCACGCAAATTCCCGTGAGTTGTCACATTGCAGAGACCTGAAATTTGGCCCAATGACAGATACTGGTTACAAGATGCTCCAGGAAAAAAAAAAAAAAGAATCCGCCGACGGCCGGTACTGCAGCGATATTTTGTTTTTAGGCCTTCGCAGGCCATTTTAGGGCATTGTGACATCATCACCATCACCCTTCCCCGTTTTTCTATTTCTATTATTTTTCCTTCCCGTTTTGGTCTGTATGCTAGCTCTCACCGGCTACATAAAATAATGTGCCGGGCCGGATTTGGTCTGCGGACCTTGAGTTTGACACATGTGACATAGACACTTTTAATTGTGTAATTCTTCAGTATACTCTCTCTTCCTGTTTGAATTCTTACAGAGGCCCCAGAGATCGAGCTGGATGCCAAACTGCTGACCGGACTGATCATTGATGCAGGCAGCAAGATCGAGCTTCCTGCCAACGTCGCAGGAAAGCCCCACCCCAGTGTGAAGTGGACCAAGAATAACTTGGACTTGGCGACCGACCCCCGCATCACCATCGTCACCAAGCCGGGTCACTCGAAGCTGTCTCTCGCCGCCACCACCAGAGGAGACAGCGGGACCTATATTATCAAAGCAGTCAACACCTGCGGGAGCGATACCGCCAATGTCAACGTCACCATCCTCGGTACTGAATTCAGTCTCTTTTTTTCCTATTCCCCCCCCCCCCCATTTTCTCCCAAATTGTACTTGGCCAATTTTCCCCCCTCCTGCCCCGTTCGCTGGTCCACCCTCTGCCGATCTGGAGAGAGCTGAGACTAGCACCATGCTTCCTCCAACACATGCAGAGTTGCCAGCCGCTTCTTTTCACTTGACAGGGGAAGCTTCACCGGCAGGATATGTCCTGTACGTGGGAGGATCACGCTATTCCCAACAGTTGCCTTCCACCCCAACCAGGCACCCCGGCCGAACAGAGGAGGTGCTAGTGCAGCGACCGGGACACTATACGCAATCCGGGTTCCCACCCGCAGACACCAGCCAATCGTGCCTCTATAGAGACCCAAAGTGAATGTCACTTCCTACTTTTCTCCCTGTACCAGCGTGTGAAAAATATGAATGGTGGTTAACAGAGCGATACGCTACCTTTTTGATCCCGTTTGAATTGTGCCACGGGTGTACACGTCAGGGGCGGACTGGGACCATAATTCAGGCCGGGCATTAGATACCATGAGGCCAGGCCAACACATGCGAAAATGTGGGCTGTTTGAAGCAAGATTTGGTGAATATAATGCTAACGTGACGTTACATGTTGCCTATTTGTTCACTAATAGAATTCAACATTGCCTAGATAACTGCAACTCTAATATGAAGACGTAAAAACAAAAACATGCCTCTGTACAAAAGCTTCACAGCAAACTTCATTTAAGAGTGCAGTGTCCTGTCTTGTCTCATCTGAGCTTAAATGCAAATACAAAAATAATAAAATCTAACTGCTTCATCTCCACTTTAAACTGTATTGTGCAGTCCTACTGATAATCCCATAAAGCACATTAATGTGAAAGCAATAAGCATATAGCCTACATGTTTCACTTGCTCTAAAATTGTAGCCTACCTGAAGGTTCCTGATTCTGATAAGTTCAACACCACCTCCAGCTCTGCAGGAGCACCTGCTGCAGTGCTAGTGCTGCTTCTGCCTCCTTCTCCACTTTTGTGAAGAAAACCCCAAAAGCAATCCAACCCATACTTTCAGTTTAGCCACTACTGTTTACATTTGACCAATGGGATTTTTTTCATATATAGGCTAATATAAAAAAATAAAAAAATAAAAAAATAAAAAAATAAAAACATAAATAAATAAATACAAATTAGTGTTAATAATTTAATTTATCCCGAATATTCTAGAGGCAATAGACAATTGTCTACCACTGATATTGTAGTTTAGGCCAAGACACAACATAGGCTCCTTGCTTTCCACCTCTCTGCACTTCTTTTCTTCTCCATTTTGACACCATTGAACAGCAAGCCTTGCCCACCCACGCTGGGGTCTCAGCAGCTTCTGACTGAAAAGTTAACTCATTCCTCCCTGCCTGGCTGCCTGGCTGCCTGCAGCCTACTATCTGCGCAACTAGGAACACTTATACATACTGGCCTGCTGTTCAGGGAGTGGCCTGGCCTGCCATTTCTTTTTTTTTGCAGGCCATGCCAGGCCAGGCCAGGCCACCGGGCATCTGCCCGAAGCGCCCGATGGTGCAGTCCGTGCCTGGTACACGTCATGTTTGTCAATGTAAAAGATAATCTACAAGTTGAGAAAGTCACACTTTGTGGTTGGAACTGATTATAGAAATCAAAATCATGATCATCTTATCAAGTTTTTATCCTATTAAAACCTATTGCATTGAAGAGTCCTAGAGATTTAGTTTTCTTTAAGTTTGTTTAAGTTTTAATTGCTTGAGACTGACTTGGGTTCTGTAGAGTTGGGACTTGACATTAAAGGGATACGTCAACTTTGTGGGAGTTTCGCCCATTTGCCATATCGCCCATACATAACCAAGATACACAATAGCTTTACCGTCACTCTCCATACAGTATACAGTGAGCTACAGTCGTTAGTTAGTATTGGAAGAAACAGTACAGCTGTTCAAAGTCACCAAAACCACACATTTCTAACAGCTCCAAAAAGCTCTATATACATGTTGTGACTCCGGTACTCACCACACGATGAAATAATAATCCATAGTTACGTGAAACATCATTTTCATAGTAAATTCCCACACCGAGTTACTTCCTTGTTTGCCTGTACACAGCGCTTCTGCTGTGCCTGGCGGCCATGTTTAGAAAGTAGTTCCGGCCATCTATTTACCTTTCCAAAAAAGATAGATTCTCTGCATTTTGGTTTAATATTTAATCTCGTGGTGAGTACCCGAGTCACATGTAGGCTACATAGAGCTTTTTGGCGCTGTTAGAAATGTGTGTTTTTGGTGACTTTGAACGGTTGTACTTTTTCCTCCAATACTAACTAAGTGGACAACTGTTACACACTGTAACTGTATGGAGAGTGATGGTAAAGGTATTGTGTATCTTGATTATATATGGGTGATATGGCAAATGGGCGAAACTCCCAAAAAGTTGGCATATCCCTTTAATGACAGGGACTTGACTTTGACTTGACTTTGTAATCTACATTTAGACTTGACTAGAGAGGCTTGAGCGTCAAGACTTGAGACTTTTACTTACATTTTGAATGCATGACTTTTACTTGTAACAGAGTATGTTTATACTGTGGTATTTCTACTTTTACTGTAGTTAAGTAAAATATCTGAGTACTTCTTCCACCACTGAGTAATTTTGACATGTTACTCTTCAGATACGCCCGGTCCTCCCACTGCCTTTGAGATCTCCAAAGTCACCAACAAGTCCTGCACCTTGTCCTGGAACCCTCCCGGAGATGACGGAGATTCTCCAATCATCAACTACATTGTGGAGCAACAGACGGACAAAGAGAAGTGGATAAAGCTGTCGTCCTCTGTGAAAGATATTACCTACAAGGCCGACAAGCTCAACCCTCTGAAGGAGTACGCCTTCAGGGTGAGCGCTCAGAACAAGATCGGCATCAGCGAACCTGCAGAGAAGTATGCCTTTGGTGAGTCATCGACCGTTATTTCATTAGGCCATACTGGTGGTAGAATGTAAATGTCCAAAAGTGTGAAAACTTAAATCTACAATTGTATGTGTGTGTGTGTGTGTGTGTGTGTGTGTGTGTGTGTGTGTGTGTGTGTGGGGCGGGTTGCTCTGTCTGCTCGTAGCCAAGAATGGCCATGCTTGCAATTATTATTTTTAATACCGCTATCTCGAGATCACAAGTTAATTATGTAGTTAACTTGAGATAACACAGCTAATCTATCTTGTTAACTTGAGATGCACCACTACCAAGATCCTTTGTTCCATCTGATAAATGTCATACTTTTTATTTCAATCTGTTTTCATCCGTTTTAGAAACATCTCTCAAATACAGTCATCGCCGGTCTTTCCCTTTAAATCCATCCCTGAAAGCCTGAAAGTCGTAGAGAGTCGTGCTGGGGAAAACGGGCTGTAGTCGGGATTTATTATTATTATTAGGGGCTGGAACCCCTATTGTAATTGCTATGTATATTGTAACCCTATTGTAATTGCCATGTTTATTCTTCTAATTCCTCTTTTCCTCCCATAGAACCGTGTATATCTCAGAAACCTTAAGGTCCACAGTAATCAAATTTTGCACATAGGCTAGAAAACTCACTCACTACTCAGAAACGGAAAAGTTACACCAATCTAACAAAGTTTGGCGATATTACCAACACCTCATTTCTTGTTTTTTAACCATCCATACCACTGGGCCAATCCCTAAAATGTGGCCCAATGACAGATATGATAGATATTCAAGTCCCTTCGGGGGCAATATTCTTCACATCAACATACCACTGGGCCAATCCCTGAAATTTGCCCCAATGACAGATATGACAGATGTTCAGGGCAATAGGCTTGAACCCCTGGTATTGCCGCTTGTGGCTATATTTAGGGGTTCAAGCCCCGAAGGGGCAAACCCCTATTATTTTTGCTCAGATTCATTATTTTTCTTTTTCTTCATCTACCGCCACGCAAATTCCCGCGAGTTGTCACATTGCAGAGACCTGAATTTTGGCCCAATGACAGATACTCCATTATTTTTTGCTCCAGGATTTTTTTTTAAAAAGAATCCGCCCACGGCCGGTACTGCAGCGATATTTTGTTTTTAGGCCTTCGCAGGCCATTTTTGGGCATTGTGACATCATCACCATCACCCTTCCCCGTTTTTCTATTTCTATTATTTTTCCTTCCCGTTTTGGTCTGTATGCTAGCTCTCACCGGCTACATAAAATAATGTGCCGGGCCGGATTTGGCCTGCGGACCTTGAGTTTGACACATGTGACATAGACACTTTTAATTGTGTAATTCTTCAGTATACTCTCTCTTCCTGTTTGAATTCTTACAGAGGCCCCAGAGATCGAGCTGGATGCCAAACTGCTGACCGGACTGATCATCGATGCAGGCAGCGAGATCGAGCTTCCTGCCAACGTCGCAGGAAAGCCCCACCCCAGTGTGAAGTGGACCAAGAATAACTTGGACTTGGCGACCGACATCCGCATCACCATCGACACCAAGCCGGGTCACTCGAAGCTGTCTCTCGCCGCCACCACCAGAGGAGACAGCGGGACCTATATTATCAAAGCAGTCAACACCTGTGGGAGCGATACCGCCAATGTCAACGTCACCATCCGCGGTACTGAATTCAGTCTCTTTTTTCCCTATCCCCTCCCCCCCCCCCCCATTTTCTCCCAAATTGTACTTGGCCAATTTTCCCCCCTCCTGCCCCGTTCACTGGTCCACCCTCTGCGGATCTGGAGAGAGCTGAGACTAGCACCATGCTTCCTCCAACACATGCACAGTTGCGAGCCGCTTCTTTTCACTTGACAGGGGAAGCTTCACCGGCAGGATATGTCCTGTATGTGGGAGGATCACGCTATTCCCAACAGTTGCCTTCCACCCCAACCAGGCGCCCCGGCCGAACAGAGGACGTGCTAGTGCAGCGACCAGGACACATATACGCAATCCGGGTTCCCACCCGCAGACACCAGCCAATCGTGCCTCTATAGAGACCCAAAGTGAATGTCACTTCCTACTTTTATCCCTGTACCAGCGTGTGAAAAATATGAATGGTGGTTAACAGAGCGATACGCTACCTTTTTGATCCCGTTTGAATTGTGCCACGGGTGTACACGTCAGGGGCGGACTGGGACCATAATTCAGGCCGGGCATTAGATACCATGCAGGCCAGGCCAACACACGCGAAAATGTGGGCTGTTTGAAGCAAGATTTGGTGAATATAATGCTAACGTGACGTTACATGTTGCCTATTTGTTCACTAATAGAATTCAACATTGCCTAGATAACTGCAACTCTAATATGAAGACGTAAAAACAAAAACATGCCTCTGTACAAAAGCTTCACAGCAAACTTCATTTAAGAGTGCAGTGTCCTGTCTTGTCTCATCTGAGCTTAAATGCAAATACAAAAATAATAATATAGCCGCAAGCGGCGATGACGGGGTCCAAGCATGGTCAGTAAGGGTGTAGTGGTCAGTAAGGGTGATGGGGTCAGTCAGGGTGTTGTGGTCACATAAGTACTTGTGACTTGAAGTAGTACTTGGATAGAAAGCAGTTTTTGTGTACAATATCCCTTTAAGTATCTGGACAGAAAGTGGTATTTGGGTAGAACATACTGTCAATACGACACGTACTTCTCTGGCTCTGCAGATACATATATATGGTCTACAAAATTAAATACAACAGTCTGGTTAGCTCACTTGGTAAAGCTCATGACTTATGATAACTAAAGACCATTGCGGCTCAAAGTTCAAACCCCACGTGGGATGAACAACTTTCAACTTCAGACAGGTAAGTCAGTAACAGTAATTCAAACCCCACATGTTGCCTCCTTATTTTGCGGTGTTTCATGAACGTTTTCAATATCTTGGAAATGTTAGCTCGAGATTGCGTGGCTGTGTTCAAGAACGTGTTTTGCAACAGGAGAGGTTAGTTCTTGTCTCATGATGGAGGTGTTGTGTTCTGAAATCAGAATTTTCAGTTGTCATTGTGTCTTTCCCACACACACATCAAACCATAGGGCGTAGTGGCGTCCACTACAGAAGGTTGATGGGTTTTATCCCTGAAATTGCTTTTGGTGACTATAGCCAGCACCCTGCATGGCAGCTTGTTATGCAGTCCATTTACCATTAAGGACATTTTTGTATTACACACATAATGCACCACTTTACATTAAAAGTCTGCCCTGAATGGAGGTGTTTGAACTAATTGGTGTGGGTTGTGCTGTTACAATGAGCACATGAGTGACAAGGATAATTCAGATTGAATTCTCTTTTTGGACCTTTCACATCTGAAGACACAATAATGTATTGGAATGTTTTTCCTCTCATATATCTGAAAGAAGGCTCCCAGCAAACACAATTACATCATGATGATGTTCTGATATCATCTTTCAGTGACGTCCAGGACTAGGCCAAATCACAGCCGATTTGGGGATCATTTAGACATCTACATAGGAATGTCATGATGACGTCGAAATATGACGTTACCATGAATAGGCATATTCAGTTATTCTGCTATGTACACAGTGTGTATTCAGCAGCGTTATACATAATTATATCCAGATTAACCTTCATTCTACATTTTCAAAAAATAAAACAGTTACCTGGCCGTGGTTTGAACCCAGGACCTCCAGCTTTGGTGTCTGCTACTCTACCCCTATACCATCCTTCCATAGCAATGACAAGGCATGGATGTAACCTTATTATGGATAAACTTGTTTTTATTAAAACGTGGGTGTCAAGTCTTTGTGGATCGGGCATTACTGTGTGACATCTAAACCAACTATGTATTATGCTACAGCAGAGGCAGGACCCCAAAACACATTAACCCCACCCAAAATGCTACATTCCAACTTCCAGTAGTAGTAGTAGTAGTAGTAGTAGTAGTAATAGTAGCAGAAGTAGTAATAGTAGTAGTAGTAGTGTTGGTAATAGTGGGAGTGGTAGCAGTAGTAGCAGCAGTAGTTGTAATTGACCGGTTAATGAGTTGTGGGCAATTTAGTGTTGGCGTGTGTTTCATTAAAAGTTTCGAGATTTATCATTTCAAAACCGTTTCACGTATCCAAAATCCTTTAATTACTTTAGGTCGGGGTAGTCCATAGATGAAGTTTTGTGTGATTTGGCCAAACGGTCTAGGAGGAGCTCGCAAAAGTAGGTTTTTGATAAAATTCAAAATGGCGGGAAATCTACCATACAGAAATGGGCGTGGCCTAGTAGGTTAGATGCATGATGCTCCAGGGAAACCAGTAGATGTGGAATTTTGATTCTACAGCTCGCGGTTCAGAAGTTATGGACTGACAAATGTGAAATTGGCTGTTATAGCGCCACCATCTGGTGGATTGGTGTAATTTTTTTACTCTGAGTAGTGGGTGATGTCGTGAACCTGTGTGGAAAGTTTGGGTGATGGGGGGTGTATGGTTTCTGAGATCCACACACTTTTAGGGCAGGAAAAGAACAAAAGTAAATACACAAAAGTTTAGACATTTATAATTTCAAAACGGTTACACGTATCCAAAATCCTTTAATAACTTTAGGTCGGGTTAGTCCATAGATGTCCCAGAAGAATTTCCGTGTGATTTAGCCAAACGGTCTAGGAGGAGTTCGCAAAAGTAGGTTTTTGATCAAATTCAAAATGGCGGAAAATCTAGGCACACACAAATGGGCGTGGCCTATGGGATAGATGCGTCTTGATCCAAGGAATCCCTGAGAAGTTAAATTTTGAGTATAGGACACACGGTTCAGAAGATATGGACCATAACGCGAAATGGTCTGTTATAGCGCCACCATCTGGCCGATATGGGTAATTTTTTGTTTCTGAGTAGTGAGGCACATTTACAATCTATGTGCCCAGTCTGGCTACGCTGAGCATTACAGTTTCTGCTGTACATACAGTTTTACCGGAGAAGAAGAATAAAAAAAAATATAGCCGCACACGGCGATGCGGGGTCCAAGCTTCCGGTGACTTGGGGGGTATATGTCAGATAATATAGACACTGAATAGTGCACATTTATTCAGAGTTGGTATGTGCAAGTAAACAAAGTTTGGTTGAGATCCGGTGACCTGATGGTTTCCAAGCAGTAGTAGTAGTAGTAGTAGTAGTAGCAGTAGTAGTAGTGGTAGTAGTAGTAAGAGTGGTAGCAGTAGTAGCAGCACTAGTTGTAATTGACTGGTTAATGAGTTGTGGGCAATTTAGTGTCGGGGTGTGTTTCATTAAAAGTTTAGAGATTTATCATTTCAAAACGGATTCAAGTATCCAAAATCCTTTAATAACTTTAGGTCGGGTTAGTCCATAGATGACCCTGAAAATATTCTGTGTGATTTGGCCAAACGGTCTAGGAGGAGTTAGCAAAAGTAGGTTTTTGATCAAATTCAAAATGGCGGAAAATGTAGGCACACACAAATGGGCGGGGCCTAGATGGCTAGATGCGTTTTGATCCAAGGAATCCCTGAGAAGTGAAATTTTGAGTATAGGACACACGGTTCAGAAGATATGGACCATAATGCGAAATGGTCTGTTATAGCGCCACCATCTGGTGGATTGGTGTATTCTTTTTTCTCTGAGTAGGGGGTGACCTCTTGAACCTATGTGGAAAGTTTAGGTGATGTGGCGGGTATGGTTTCTGAGATCCACACACTTTTAGGGCAGAAAAAGAACAAAAACAAATAGACAATATAGCCGCAAGCGGCGATGCGGGGTCCAAGCTTCCGGTGACTTGGGGGGTATATGTCAGATAATATAGACACTGAATAGTGCACATTTATTCAGAGTTGGTATGTGCAAGTTAACAAAGTTTGGTTGAGATCCGGTGACCTGATGGTTTCCAAGCAGTAGTAGTAGTAGTAGTAGTAGTAGCAGTAGTAGTAGTGTTGGTAGTAGTGAGAGTGGTAGCAGTAGTAGCAGCACTAGTTGTAATTGACTGGTTAATGAGTTGTGGGCAATTTAGTGTCAGGGTGTGTTTCATTAAAAGTTTAGAGATTTATCATTTCAAAATGGATTCAAGTATCCAAAATCCTTTAATAACTTTAGGTCGGGTTAGTCCATAGATGACCCCGAAAAGTTTTCGTGTGATTTGGCCAAACGGTCTAGGAGGAGTTCGCAAAAGTAGGTTTTTGATAAAATTCAAAATGGCGGAAAATCTAGGCACACGCAAATGGGCGTGGCCTATCTGGATAGATGCGTCTTGATCCAAGGAATCCCTGAGAAGTGACATTTTGAGTATAGGACACACGGTTCAGAAGATATGGACGATAACGCAAAATGGTCTGTTATAGCGCCACCATCTGGTGGATTGGTGTATTATTTTTTTTCTGAGCAGGGGGTGACCTCTTGAACCTATGTGGAAAGTTTAGGTGATGTGAAGGGTATGGTTTTTGAGATCCACACACTTTTAGGGCAGAAAGAGAACAAAAACAAATAGACAATATAGCCGCAAGCGGCGATGCGGGGTCCAAGCTTCCGGTGACTTGGGGGGTATATGTCAGATAGTGCACATTTATTCAGACTTGGTATATGCACAAGTAAACAAAGTTTGGTTGAGATCCGGTGACCTGACGGTTTCCAAGCAGTACTAGTAGTAGTAGTAGTAGCAGTAGTAGTAATAGTGTTGGTAGTAGTGGGAGTGGTAGCAGTAGTAGCAGCAGAAGTACTAAGAATAGTAAATGGTAAATGGTAAATGGACTGCATTTATATAGCGCTTTTATCCAAAGCGCTTTACAATGTGCCTACATTCACCCATTCACACACCGAAGGCGGCCAGCTGCCACGCAGGGTGCTGGCACAGCCATCGGGAGCAATTTGGGGTTCAGTGTCTTGCCCAAGGACACTTCGACGTGCGGACTGGAGGAGCCGGGGAACGAACCACCAACCTTCTAATTAGTGGACAACCCACTCTACCTCCTGAGCCACAGCCGCCACTAGTAGCCAATAGTAGTAGTAGTAGTAGCAGCAGCAGCAGTAGTAGTGGTGGTTGGCTGTTATAGCGCCACCATCTGGTAGATTGGTGTAATTTTTTCCTCTGAGTAGTGGGTGATGTCTTGAAACTTGAAGTAATACTTGGATAGAAAGCAGTTTTTGTGTACAATATCCCTTTAAGTATCTGGACAGAAAGTGGTATTTGGGTAGAACATACTGTCAATACGACAAGTACTTCTCTGGCTCTGCAGATACATATAATATGGTCTACAAAGTTAAATACAACAGTCTGGATAGCTCACTTGGTAAAGCACGTGACTTATGCTAACTAAAGACCATTGCCGCTCAAAGTTCAAACCCCACGTGGGATGAAAAACTTTCAACTTCAGACAGGTAAGTCAGTAACAGTAATTAAAACCCCACATGCTGCCTCCTTATTTTGCGGTGTTTCATGAACTTTTTCAATATCTTGGAAATGTTAGCTGGAGATTGCGTGGCTGTGTTCAAGAACGTGTTTTGCAACAGGAGAGGTTAGTTCTTGTCTCATGATGGAGCTTTTGTGTTCTAAAATCAGAATTTTCATTTTTCATTGTGTCTTTCCCACACACACATCAAACCATAGGGCGTAGTGGCGTCCACTACAGAAGGTTGATGGGGTTTATCCCTGAAATTGCTTTTGGTGACTATAGCCAGCACCCTGCATGGCAGCTTGTCATGCAGTCCATTTACCATTAAGGACATTTTTGTATTACACACATAATGCACCACTTTACATTAAAAGTATGCCCTGAATGGAGGTGTTTGAACTAATTGGTGTGGGTTGTGCTGTTACAATGAGCACATGAGTGACAAGGATAATTCAGATTGAATTCTCTTTTTGGACCTTTCACATGTGAAGACACAATAATGTATTGGAATGTTTTTCCTCTCTCATCTGAAAGAAGGCTCCCAGCAAACACAATTACATCATGATGATGTTCTGATATCATCTTTCAGTGACGTCCAGGACTAGGCCAAATCACAGCCGATTTGAGGATCATTTAGACATCTACACAGGAATGTCAAGATGACGTCGAAATATGACATTACCATGAATAGGCATATTCAGTTATTCTGCTATGTACACAGTGTGTATTCAGCAGCGTTATACATAATTATATCCAGATTAACCTTTATTCTACATTTTCAAAAAATAAAACAGTTACCTGGCCGTGGTTTGAACCCAGGACCTCCAGCTTTGGGGTCTGCTACTTTACCCCTACACCATCCTTCCACAGCAATTACGAGGCACGGATGTAAGAACAAAAGTAAATACACAAAAGTTTAGACATTTATAATTTCAAAACGGTTACACGTATCCAAAATCCTTTAATAACTTTAGGTCGGGGTAGTCCATAGATGTCCCAGAAAAATGCCCATGTGATTTGGCCAAACGGTCTAGGAGGAGTTCGCAAAAGTAGGTTTTTGATAAAATTCAAAATGGCGGAAAATCTAGGCACACGCAAATGGGCGGGGCCTATATGGATAGATGCGTATTGATCCAAGGAATCCCTGAGAAGTGAAATTTTGAGTATAGGACACACGGTTCAGAAGATATGGACCATAACGCGAAATGGTCTGTTATAGCGCCACCATCTGGCCGATATGGGTAATTTTTTGTTTCTGAGTAGTGAGGCACATTTACAATCTATGTGCCCAGTCTGGCTATGCTGAGCCTTACAGTTTCTGCTGTACATACAGTTTTACCGGAGAAGAAGAAAAAAAATAATCGGAACAGATACAATAGGGATCCACGCACTTCGTGCTTGGACCCCTAATAATCGGAACAGATACAATAGGGATCCACGCACTTCGTGCTTGGACCCCTAAAAATCTAACTGCTTCATCTCCACTTTAAACTGTATTGTGCAGTCCTACTGATAATCCCATAAAGCACATTAATGTGAAAGCAATAAGCATATAGCCTACATGTTTCACTTGCTCTAAAATTGTAGCCTACCTGAAGGTTCCTGATTCTGATAAGTTCAACACCACCTCCAGCTCTGCAGGAGCACCTGCTGCAGTGCTAGTGCTGCTTCTGCCTCCTTCTCCACTTTTGTGAAGAAAACCCCAAAAGCAATCCAACCCATACTTTCAGTTTAGCCACTACTGTTTACATTTGACCAATGGGATTTTTTTCATATATAGGCTAATATAAAAAAATAAAAAAATAAAAACATAAATAAATAAATACAAATTAGTGTTAATAATTTAATTTATCCCGAATATTCTAGAGGCAATATACAATTGTCTACCACTGATATTGTAGTTTAGGCCAAGACACAACATAGGCTCCTTGCTTTCCAACTCTCTGCACTTCTTTTCTTCTCCATTTTGGCACCATTGAACAGCAAGCCTTGCCCACCCACGCTGGGGTCTCAGCAGCTTCTGACTGAAAAGTTAACTCATTCCTCCCTGCCTGGCTGCCTGGCTGCCTGCAGCCTACTATCTGCGCAACTAGGAACACTTATACATACTGGCCTGCTGTTCAGGGAGTGGCCTGGCCTGCCATTTCTTTTTTTTTGCAGGCCATGCCAGGCCAGGCCAGGCCACCGGGCATCTGCCCGAAGCGCCCGATGGTGCAGTCCGTGCCTGGTACACGTCATGTTTGTCAATGTAAAAGATAATCTACAAGTTGAGAAAGTCACACTTTGTGATTGGAACTGATTATAGAAATCAAAATCATGATCATCTTATCAAGTTTTTATCCTATTAAAACCTATTGCATTGAAGAGTCCTAGAGATTTAGTTTTCTTTAAGTTTGTTTAAGTTTTAATTGCTTGAGACTGACTTGGGTTCTGTAGAGTTGGGACTTGACATTAAAGGGATACGTCAACTTTGTGGGAGTTTCGCCCATTTGCCATATCGCCCATATATAACCAAGATACACAATAGCTTTACCGTCACTCTCCATACAGTATACAGTGAGCTACAGTCGTTAGTTAGTATTGGAAGAAACAGTACAGCTGTTCAAAGTCACCAAAACCACACATTTCTAACAGCTCCAAAAAGCTCTATATACATGTTGTGACTCCGGTACTCACCACACGATTAAATAATAATCCATAGTTACGTGAAACATCATTTTCATAGTAAATTCCCACACGAGTTACTTCCTTGTTTGCCTGTACACAGCGCTTCTGCTGTGCCTGGCGGCCATGTTTAGAAAGTAGTTCCGGCCATCTATTTACCTTTCCAAAAAAGATAGATTCTCTGCATTTTGGTTTAATATTTAATCTCGTGGTGAGTACCCGAGTCACATGTAGGCTACATAGAGCTTTTTGGCGCTGTTAGAAATGTGTGTTTTTGGTGACTTTGAACGGTTGTACTGTTTCCTCCAAGTGGACAACTGTTACACACTGTAACTGTATGGAGAGTGATGGTAAAGGTATTGTGTATCTTGATTATTGGTGGTGGACCTGAGGAGGGTCAAGGCTCCGGTGACCCCTGTTTCAATCCACGGGGTCAGTGTTGACATAGTGGATGATTACAAGTACCTTGGAGTGTACATTGACAACAAACTGGACTGGGCTAAGAACTCTGATGCACTCTACAAGAAGGGGCAAAGCCGTCTCTACTTTCTGAGAAGACTGAGGTCCTTCAACGTCTGCCGGACCATGCTGAGGATGTTCTATGAGTCGGTAGTGGCTAGTGCCTTCCTCTATGCTATTGTGTGCTGGGGCAGTAGGCTGAAGGCGGCGGATGCCAACAGACTTAACAAACTGATCCGTAAGGCCAGGGACATTGTGGGGCTGGACCTGGGCTCTCTGACTGCGGTGTCAGAGAAGAGAACGTTATCCAGGCTATGCTCCATCATGAGCAATGACTCGCACCCACTCCATGGCGTGCTGGTCAAACACAGGAGTACATTCAGTGAGAGACTGATTCCACCTAGATGCAGTACTGAGAGGCACAAGAAATCATTCCTGCCTGTGGCCATTGGCCTATTTAATGCCTCTCTTAAAAGAGCACCTCGGAGACGCTCAGTCTCCCTGAGATTGAGCCAGCCGATAGGCTAACTTGAATAGTGTCTGGCTGAGCCACGTGTAACATATAGGGCAAGCCGAATAATAATACATGTTCAGTGTGCAATAATTTAGATAGGTTAACTGGAAAAGTGCCTGGCTGAGCCACGTGTAACGTATGGGGCAAGCCGAATAATATAAATATAAATATAAGTTCAGTGTGCAATAAGGACAATTTGACACGTAAGGTATACTCACTCTACGTATTTGCTTACTTAAACGTACTCCACTACTTTGCTCCTATCGCAGTAATACTGGTTAACGTTTATACTGTTATACTGTTTACTCCATGCTATGTTGTGTTGTTTGTTTATTCTATTCTGCTTATTTTACTATTGCACTACTACTGTGTATTTATTTTAGGATATGTGTGTTTTGTGAACGAGCAGCTGTGATTTGTCCCAATTTCCCCCCGGGGATTATTAAAGTCTTTCTGATTCTGATTCTGATTCTGATTATATATGGGTGATATGGCAAATGGGCGAAACTCCAAAAAAGTTGGCATATCCCTTTAATGACAGGGACTTGACTTTGACTTGACTTTGTAATCTACATTTAGACTTGACTAGAGAGGCTTGAGCGTCAAGACTTGAGACTTTTACTTACATTTTGAATGCATGACTTTTACTTGTAACAGAGTATGTTTATACTGTGGTATTTCTACTTTTACTGTAGTTAAGTAAAATATCTGAGTACTTCTTCCACCACTGAGTAATTTTGACATGTTACTCTTCAGATACGCCCGGTCCTCCCACTGCCTTTGAGATCTCCAAAGTCACCAACAAGTCCTGCACCTTGTCCTGGAACCCTCCCGGAGATGACGGAGATTCTCCAATCATCAACTACATTGTGGAGCAACAGACGGACAAAGAGAAGTGGATAAAGCTGTCGTCCTCTGTGAAAGATATTACCTACAAGGCCGACAAGCTCAACCCTCTGAAGGAGTACGCCTTCAGGGTGAGCGCTCAGAACAAGATCGGCATCAGCGAACCTGCAGAGAAGTATGCCTTTGGTGAGTCATCGACCGTTATTTCATTAGGCCATACTGGTGGTAGAATGTAAATGTCCAAAAGTGTGAAAACTTAAATCTACAATTGTATGTGTGTGTGTGTGTGTGTGTGTGTGTGTGTGTGTGTGTGTGTGTGTGTGTGTGTGTGTGTGTGTGTGTGTGTGTGTGTGTGTGTGTGTGTGTGTGTGTGTGTGTGTGTGGGGCGGGTTGCTCTGTCTGCTCGTAGCCAAGAATGGCCATGCTTGCAATTATTATTTTTAATACCGCTATCTCGAGATCACAAGTTAATTATGTAGTTAACTTGAGATAACACAGCTAATCTATCTTGTTAACTTGAGATGCACCACTACCAAGATCCTTTGTTCCATCTGATAAATGTCATACTTTTTATTTCAATCTGTTTTCATCCGTTTTAGAAACATCTCTCAAATACAGTCATCGCCGGTCTTTCCCTTTAAATCCATCCCTGAAAGCCTGAAAGTCGTAGAGAGTCGTGCTGGGGAAAACGGGCTGTAGTCGGTATTTATTATTATTATTAGGGGCTGGAACCCCTATTGTAATTGCTATGTATATTGTAACCCTATTGTAATTGCCATGTTTATTCTTCTAATTCCTCTTTTCCTCCCATAGAACCGTGTATATCTCAGAAACCTTAAGGTCCACAGTAATCACATTTTGCACCTAGGCTAGAAAACTCACCCACTACTCAGAAATGGAAAAGTTACACCAATCTAACAAAGTTTGGCGATATTACCAACACCTCATTTCCTGTTTTTTAACCATCCATACCACTGGGCCAATCCCTAAAATGTGGCCCAATGACAGATATGATAGATATTCAAGTCCCTTCTGGGGCAATATTCTTGACATCAACATACCACTGGGCCAATCCCTGAAATTTGCCCCAATGACAGATATGACAGATGTTCAGGGCAATAGGCTTGAACCCCTGGTATTGCCGCTTGTGGCTATATTTAGGGGTTCAAGCCCCGAAGGGGCAAACCCCTATTATTTTTGCTCAGATTCATTATTTTTCTTTTTCTTCATCTACCGCCACGCAAATTCCCGCGAGTTGTCACATTGCAGAGACCTGAATTTTGGCCCAATGACAGATACTCCATTATTTTTTGGTCCAGGAAAATAAATAAAAAGAATCCGCCCACGGCCGGTACTGCAGCAATATTTTGTTTTTAGGCCTTCGCAGGCCATTTTTGGGCATTGTGACATCATCACCATCACCCTTCCCCGTTTTTCTATTTCTATTATTTTTCCTTCCCGTTTTGGTCTGTATGCTAGCTCTCACCGGCTACATAAAATAATGTGCCGGGCCGGATTTGGCCTGCGGACCTTGAGTTTGACACATGTGACATAGACACTTTTAATTGTGTAATTTTTCAGTATACTCTCTCTTCCTGTTTGAATTCTTACAGAGGCCCCAGAGATCGAGCTGGATGCCAAACTGCTGACCGGACTGATCATTGATCCAGGCAGCAAGATCGAGCTTCCTGCCAACGTCACAGGAAAGCCCCACCCCAGTGTGAAGTGGACCAAGAATAACTTGGACTTGGCGACCGACCCCCGCATCACCATCGTCACCAAGCCGGGTCACTCGAAGCTGTCTCTCGCCGCCACCACCAGAGGAGACAGCGGGACCTATATTATCAAAGCAGTCAACACCTGCGGGAGCGATACCGCCAATGTCAACGTCACCATCCGCGGTACTGAATTCAGTCTCTTTTTTTCCTATTCCCCCCCCCCCCCCATTTTCTCCCAAATTGTACTTGGCCAATTTTCCCCCCTCTGGTTCACTGGTCCACCCTCTGCCGATCTGGAGAGAGCTGAGACTAGCACCATGCTTCCTCCAACACATGCACAGTTGCGAGCCGCTTCTTTTCACTTGACAGGGGAAGCTTCACCGGCAGGATGTGTCCTGTACGTGGGAGGCAGACAATTGTCCAAGTCCCTCTGATCCGAGTCCCAAGCGAGTCTCAAGTCAATTGGTCCCGAGTCTCAAGCAAGTCCCAAGTCTTTCCTTTTGTCGGCAAGTCAAGTCAAGTCAAGTCACAATGTTATTTCAAGTCAAGTCTCGAGTCGAGTCACAGGTTATGTCAAGTCGAGTCACAGGTTAGAAAAAATGACAAGGCAGAGATTATTTAGGCTGCAGACGTGCGCGTTCACGTTAATACGTGCTTGTTGCCAAGCAACACACTTCTCTCAGACAAGCTCGAGACAGCTGACAGACAGCTCCAACTCAGCTCAAACTTATAGAGTTGTATTCAAAGCATAGAAACGTTCTCACAGCTCAATTTAACAGCGCCAACACAAGCAGTTTGATCACAAGTGCAATCAATACTGAATGCGATGGCAGACTGCGCACTGCGGGCAGTTGACGAAGTCAGGAAGAAATTGAAAGATCTTCCGACGCATCAGCTTAAAACCCGCCGACGAGCGGAGGTCCTGCGCCCAAAACGTCTATATTTACAGCACATATCGATCGATATTTTTGGAGAAGATTCCGGCCGCATCACGCGCAGATCAAGATGAGACAGCTGTCAGTGAGTAGCTACGCATTTGGGTGTAACTTTTACGCCTGCTCCATACACAGACGCAGCGCATACAGGGTGCACTAGTCATAAAATTAAGTTAGTCGTAACTTTGAGTTCTACATCGGACGTAGCGTGTAAACCTAGGCGTACGCCCAGCTGGTGCACTCGGCTGATCTTGTCACAAGTCCGAGTCGAGTTTCGAGTCATTTTCTTCCAAGTCCGAGTCGAGTTTCAAGTATTTACCTTCCAAGTCCGAGTCGAGTCGGAAGTCGTCAAATTTGCGACTCGAGTCGACTCGAGTCCGAGTCCCTATGACTCGAGTCCAATCAGGCGCGCGGGAAGCTATCTCCCACCAGGGGGTCTGAAGCATATACTCGGACTTGCGCGCGCCGCGCTGAGCACTTTGCGCGTGCACGTGTGAGGTGCGTGCGTGTGCACGTGCGAGGTGCGAGCACACGCAAAGTGCGCGGCGCGGCGCGGCCTTGTGCGAGCATGCTGCGTGAAGTTGGCACTTGTAATGCACAATTTATTGTCTTAAAACTTGAATGGAATCAGGGGTGCCGATTTATGTCTGTGCCAGTGCGTGCCCATGCTTGCGCATGCCCGTCGCCCAACCCATCCCCCGATAAAGCGATAAAGCACCTCACCTGGAACTGGAAGTCGTAGGCTACTCGTCACGGTTGCACTGGTGGTGGTGAAAAACGCACTAGGTCTTGTGATCAAAAATCTCCTCATTTTGTTTTGGCTACTTGTGTTGAGATGTGTCAGTCTGTCACTCTCTCTCTGATACCGCTCAATGCACAAGTGTGTTTACTCACTACGTCAGCAGGGTAGAGTGCACTGACTCATGCAGCCAATCAGATTGGGCTATGTTTTGATCAACTCGTTTTGTAACCCGGGGCCACCAGCGGGCCTCGGGTGGAGGAGTTTGCTATCAAATCAATGTAAAGAGACTCGACCCCGCCCAGCATAGCCTATAGCCCAGAGCAGAGCACCCACGGGGAAATGAGGGGAGAGAGAGAGAGAGAGAGAGAGAGAGAGATGCCTGTGACAGTCACTGAAGTTTCGCCAAATGAGGGTGGGCCTGCTGGGGGGGCTGGGGGGGGCTGCGTCAGGAAGGTGCAGGGGCTGAGGCCGCCACCAGGGGGGGCTGCAGCCCCGGCAGCTCCCCCTTTCCAGCGCGGTTGAGTCCAATTGTCTGGTGGGAGGATCACGCTATTCCCAACAGTTGCCTTCCACCCCAACCAGGCGCCCCGGCCGAACAGAGGAGGTGCTAGTGCAGCGACCAGGACACATATACGCAATCCGGGTTCCCACCCGCAGACACCAGCCCATCGTGCCTCTATAGAGACCCAAAGTGAATGTCACTTCCTACTTTTCTTCCTGTACCAGCGTGTGAAAAATATGAATGGTGGTTAACAGAGCGATACGCTACCTTTTTGATCCCGTTTGAATTGTGCCACGGGTGTACACGTCAGGGGCGGACTGGGACAATAATTCAGGCCGGGCATTAGATACCATGCAGGCCAGGCCAACACACGCGAAAATGTCGGCTGTTTGAAGCAAGATTTGGTGAATATAATGCTAACGTGATGTTACATGTTACCTATTTGTTCACTAATAGAATTCAACATTGCCTAGATAACTGCAACTATAATATGAAGACGTAAAAACAAAAACATGTCTCTGTACAAAAGCTTCACAGCAAACTTCATTTAAGAGTGCAGTGTCTTGTCTTGTCTCATCTGAGCTTAAATGCAAATACAAAAATAATAAAATCAAACTGCTTCATCTCCACTTTAAACTGTATTGTGCAGTCCTACTGATAATCCCATAAAGCACATTAATGTGAAAGCAATAAGCATATAGCCTACATGTTTCACTTCATGCTCTAAAATTGTAGCCTACCTGAAGGTTCCTGATTCTGATAAGTTCAACACCACCTCGAGCTCTGCAGGAGCACCTGCTGCAGTAGTGCTGCTTCTGCCTCCTTCTCCACTTTTGTGAAGAAAACCCCAAAAGCAATCCAACCCATACTTTCAGTTTAGCCACTACTGTTTACATTTGACCAATGGGATTTTTTTCATATATACGGTAGGCTAATATAAAAAAATAAAAAAATAAAAACATAAATAAATAAATACAAATTAGTGTTATTAATTTAATTTATCTCGAATATTCTAGAGGCAATAGACAATTGTCTACCACTGATATTGTAGTTTAGGCCAAGACACAACATAGGCTCCTTGCTTTCCACCTCTCTGCACTTCTTTTCTTCTCCATTTTGGCACCATTGAACAGCAAGCCTTGCCCACCCACGCTGGGGTCTCAGCAGCTTCTGACTGAAAAGTTAACTCATTCCTCCCTGCCTGGCTGCTTGCTGCCTGCCTGCCTACTATCTGCGCAACTAGGAACACTTATACATACTGGCCTGCTGTTCAGGGAGTGGCCTGGCCTGCCATTTCTTTTTTTTTGCAGGCCATGCCAGGCCAGGCCACCGGGCATCTGCCCGAAGCGCCCGATGGTGCAGTCCGTGCCTGGTACACATCATGTTTGTCAATGTAAAAGATAATCTACAAGTTGAGAAAGTCACACTTTGTGGTTGGAACTGATTATAGAAATCAAAATCATGATCATCTTATCAAGTTTTTATCCTATTAAAACCTATTACATTGAAGAGTCCTAAAGATTTAGTTTTCTTTAAGTTTGTTTAAGTTTTAATTGCTTGAGACTGACTTGGGTTCTGTAGAGTTGGGACTTGACATTAAAGGGATACGTCAACTTTGTGGGAGTTTCGCCCATTTGCCATATCGCCCATACATAACCAAGATACACAATAGCTTTACCGTCACTCTCCATACAGTATACAGTGAGCTACAGTCGTTAGTTAGTATTGGAAGAAACAGTACAGCTGTTCAAAGTCACCAAAACCACACATTTCTAACAGCTCCAAAAAGCTCTATATACAGTACATGTTGTGACTCCGGTACTCACCACACGATGAAATAATAATTACGTGAAACATCATTTTCATAGTAAATTCCCACACCGAGTTACTTCCTTGTTTCCCTTTACACAGCGCTTCTGCTGTGCCTGGCGGCCATGTTTAGAAAGTAGTTCCGGCCATCTATTTACCTTTCCAAAAAAGATAGATTCTCTGCATTTTGGTTTAATATTTAATCTCGTGGTGAGTGAGTACCCGAGTCACATGTAGGCTACATAGAGCTTTTTGGCCCTGTTAGACATGTGTGTTTTTGGTGACTTTGAACGGTTGTACTGTTTCCTCCAATACTAACTAAGTGGACAACTGTTACTCACTGTATCTGTATGGAGAGTGATGGTAAAGGTATTGTGTATCTTGATTATATATGGATGATATGGCAAATGGGCGAAACTCCCAAAAAGTTGGCATATCCCTTTAATGACAGGGACTTGACTTTGACTTGACTTTGTAATCTACATTTAGACTTGACTAGAGAGGCTTGAGCGTCAAGACTTGAGACTTTTACTTACATTTTGAATGCATGACTTTTACTTGTAACAGAGTATGTTTATACTGTGGTATTTCTACTTTTACTGTAGTTAAGTAAAATATCTGAGTACTTCTTCCACCACTGAGTAATTTTGACATGTTACTCTTCAGATACGCCCGGTCCTCCCACTGCCTTTGAGATCTCCAAAGTCACCAACAAGTCCTGCACCTTGTCCTGGAACCCTCCCGGAGATGACGGAGATTCTCCAATCATCAACTACATTGTGGAGCAACAGACGGACAAAGAGAAGTGGATAAAGCTGTCATCCTCTGTGAAAGATATTACCTACAAGGCCGACAAGCTCAACCCTCTGAAGGAGTACGCCTTCAGGGTGAGCGCTCAGAACAAGATCGGCATCAGCGAACCTGCAGAGAAGTATGCCTTTGGTGAGTCATCGACCGTTATTTCATTAGGCCATACTGGTGGTAGAATGTAAATGTCCAAAAGTGTGAAAACTTAAATCTACAATTGTATGTGTGTGTGTGTGTGTGTGTGTGTGTGTGTGTGTGTGCGTGCGTGCGTGCGTGCGTGCGTGCATGTGTGTGTGTGTGTGTGTGTGGGGCGGGTTGCTCTGTCTGCTCGTAGCCAAGAATGGCCATGCTTGCAATTATTATTTTTAATACCGCTATCTCGAGATCACAAGTTAATTATGTAGTTAACTTGAGATAACACAGCTAATCTATCTTGTTAACTTGAGATGCACCACTACCAAGATTCTTTGTTCCATCTGATAAATGTCATACTTTTTATTTCAATCTGTTTTCATCCGTTTTAGAAACATCTCTCAAATACAGTCATCACCGGTCTTTCCCTTTAAATCCATCCCTGAAAGCCTGAAAGTCGTAGAGAGTCGTGCTGGGGAAAAGGGGCTGTAGTCGGGATTTATTATTATTATTAGGGGCTGGAACCCCTATTGTAATTGCTATGTATATTGTAACCCTATTGTAATTGCCATGTTTATTCTTCTAATTCCTCTTTTCCTCCCATAGAACCGTGTATATCTCAGAAACCTTAAGGTCCACAGTAACCACATTTTGCACATAGGCTAGAAAACTCACCCACTACTCAGAAACGGAAAAGTTACACCAATCTAACAAAGTTTGGCGATATTACCAACACCTCATTTCTTGTTTTTTAACCATCCATACCACTGGGCCAATCCCTAAAATGTGGCCCAATGACAGATATGACAGATGTTCAGGGCAATAGGCTTGAACCCCTGGTATTGCCGCTTGTGGCTATATTTAGGGGTTCAAGCCCCGAAGGGGCAAACCCCTATTATTTTTGCTCAGATTCATTATTTTTCTTTTTCTTCATCTACCGCCACGCAAATTCCCGCGAGTTGTCACATTGCAGAGACCTGAATTTTGGCCCAATGACAGATACTCCATTATTTTTTGCTCCAGGAAAATAAATAAAAAGAATCCGCCCACGGCCGGTACTGCAGCGATATTTTGTTTTTAGGCCTTCGCAGGCCATTTTTGGGCATTGTGACATCATCACCATCACCCTTCCCCGTTTTTCTATTTCTATTATTTTTCCTTCCCGTTTTGGTCTGTATGCTAGCTCTCACCGGCTACATAAAATAATGTGCCGGGCCGGATTTGGCCTGCGGACCTTGAGTTTGACACATGTGACATAGACACTTTTAATTGTGTAATTCTTCAGTATACTCTCTCTTCCTGTTTGAATTCTTACAGAGGCCCCAGAGATCGAGCTGGATGCCAAACTGCTGACCGGACTGATCATTGATCCAGGCAGCGAGATCGAGCTTCCTGCCAACGTCGCAGGAAAGCCCCACCCCAGTGTGAAGTGGACCAAGAATAACTTGGACTTGGCGACTGACATCCGCATCACCATCGACACCAAGCCGGGTCACTCGAAGCTGTCTCTCGCCGCCACCACCAGAGGAGACAGCGGGACCTATATTATCGAAGCAGTCAACACCTGCGGGAGCGATACCGCCAATGTCAACGTCACCATCCGCGGTACTGAATTCAGTCTCTTTTTTTCCTATCCCCCCCCCCCCCCATTTTCCCCCAAATTGTACTTGGCCAATTTTCCCCCCTCCTGCCCCCTTCACTGGTCCACCCTCTGCCAATCTGGAGAGAGCTGAGACTAGCACCATGCTTCCTCCAACACATGCACAGTTGCGAGCCGCTTCTTTTCACTTGACAGGGGAAGCTTCACCGGCAGGATATGTCCTGTACGTGGGAGGATCACGCTATTCCCAACAGTTGCCTTCCACCCCAACCAGGCGCCCCGGCCGAACAGAGGAGGTGCTAGTGCAGCGACCAGGACACATATACGCAATCCGGGTTCCCACCCGCAAACACCAGCCAATCGTGCCTCTATAGAGACCCAAAGTGAATGTCACTTCCTACTTTTCTCCCTGTACCAGCGTGTGAAAAATATGAATGGTGGTTAACAGAGCGATACGCTACCTTTTTGATCCCGTTTGAATTGTGCCACGGGTGTACACGTCAGGGGCGGAATGGGACCATAATTCAGGCCGGGCATTAGATACCATGCAGGCCAGGCCAACACACGCGAAAATGTGGGCTGTTTGAAGCAAGATTTGGTGAATATAATGCTAACGTGACGTTACATGTTACCTATTTGTTCACTAATAGAATTCAACATTGCCTAGATAACTGCAACTATAATATGAAGACGTAAAAACAAAAACATGCCTCTGTACAAAAGCTTCACAGCAAACTTAATTTAAGAGTGCAGTGTCTTGTCTTGTCTCATCTGAGCTTAAATGCAAATACAAAAATAATAAAATCTAACTGCTTCATCTCCACTTTAAACTGTATTGTGCAGTCCTACTGATAATCCCATAAAGCACATTAATGTGAAAGCAATAAGCATATAGCCTACATGTTTCACTTTATGCTCTAAAATTGTAGCCTACCTGAAGGTTCCTGATTCTGATAAGTTCAACACCACCTCGAGCTCTGCAGGAGCACCTGCTGCAGTGCTAGTGCTGCTTCTGCCTCCTTCTCCACTTTTATGAAGAAAACCCCAAAAGCAATCCAACCCATACTTTCAGTTTAGCCACTACTGTTTACATTTGACCAATGGGATTTATTTCATATATAGGCTAATATGAAACAAGGCCAGGTCGAAACGTGGCATAGCCCCGGTGCATGGTATCGTCACACATTTTCTCCAAAGGTGGGTTGTATCATTTTAGATAGTTATTGTCATGCTAATGCCTGTGCAAGTGGTCATTTTTCTGATCAGTTTGTTTTTAAGTACGTATTTGACATATAAAAAGGGATGATGGACAGCTGTGGCAGCCAGTCTCAAGCCGTCATCTACAGGCTACAGGCTCTTCACCTTATAGATCTGTTTTAGATAGAGAAGACACTGCTTGGTAAAACAAAAGGAAGACACTGCTTGATCTGTCTACCAGACTGTATATCGATGGACCGCAATAAAAAGGACATTGTTTTGAGAAAGCTGCGCGAAGTTGGTTGGGGACTTAAGTAAGTTCAGAAAATAATGTGTTTTATTAGTTACTCCATCTACGTTATCGTTTATTTTAATACACAATGGTTTTAATGGAAGCAGACTAGCATTAACCGCTTGTCTGTTTTGCCGGTTTTTGTCGGCTTCATATTACTCTAACCTAACAACCGATAACGATAGCTGGAATAACACAATAATAGACACATATTTTCAGAACTTACCAGGTTTTCCAACTACCTGCATATGCCAGGAAATGTGTTTTATAATGTTAACTCCCGGGTCTAACCATAACATGGGGCCTACACAAGTGTACACAACAACCAGCCAATAGACCAAATCAGCGGGGATGTTTACATATACTTCCGGTTACCCCTGGGTCCACACATTATAATGGCGGTGGACGGCACAAACTGACGTGTTGAAGACAAAAACAGACAAAACAGACAAAAATGGTTCGTCCGTGTTGTGTTGTTGTTTAATATCATTCATAACAACACTTTCACTAACGTTAGTGGAGACTCTCAGACTAGCTAATTTACCTGTTGGACCAGACCAGAGTAGACTTGAAGCTAAATTAAATTAACGTGGCGTCAGTAGCTCTGTCTGTAACGTTAACGAGTCTGCAAAAAAACAGCGAGTTTGACAGACAAACAAACGTTATTAGCTAGCTAACACTACATAAAACAAACACAGAAGAAAGGCTAGATACGTCGGACAAGCATGTTTACCAACCGTTTAACCATTTAAATTGAAAGTAGTCGGCCGAAAACAACGAGAGGGTTTGACAGCATTTATTTGACAACACGCACATTAAATTATTAAACCTGCCGCCTTCCCCAAGTGGTACCCGGAAGTAAATTTGTTTACATGGTGACGTCACGGTGATTTGGTCTTATAGAACGCGTTAGCGTTAGCTTACAGACACTGGAGGTTTTATTTTTGGTATTAAAGCAATAAACGTTTTTATATAGATATCTCAGGGAAGTGCTTTGACTGTGGGGATGTTCGTTCAATCTTCACAAGCTCCTCTCTTAGCTGTTGTAAGGATATACAGAGAAGAGACCAGGCAGGCTGGCTAACATTGTGTAAAACAGAAGGAACACACTGCTTTATCTGTCTACCAGACTGTATATTGATGGACCGCGTTAGCTAGCTAATTAGCCATGTTAGCTGCCTCAGTAGGTAACGTTAGCCTATAGAGAGTATTTATCTGACGTTTATGTTAGCTACTCCTCAAACCTGCGGGTGGAAATGGTTTATGCGATGCGATGTATGTTGAAGCAAGACAACGTTTTAATGTACCTTGAATTTGACAAATGACAACGGGTCGTGCTCACGCAGATATAAGCCCTGGCCATCCTAGGCTCAACGCGAGACTCATCAGTCATTCGGATGAGTCTTGCGTTGAGGCTATGGCCATCTGTATTTTTACAAACGCCGAAATACTCCCATACAGCCGACGTTTTTAGATGGGGGAAAGTCCAGGGGGGTCCTTGCGTTCTCCTGCTTTATCACACACATGATTGTAAACACACAGGGACAGCTCCTCACAGCTCCTCTCTACTGTGCGTCTGGCATGCAGCAAGGGGGAGGGGCCGCGTAAGCTGCATTCTGCAAAGCGACCTGGGCACGTTGTTTTGGGGAAACAGCTGATACCGTGAGGAAGGTATGACGGCAAATCTTAGTGGGGCAGCGGCGCCCTCTAGTGGCCGGCCGCCATTTAGTCGCCTAAAACGGTGCATAATTTGTCTTGGCGACATGCGGGAACGTAAGGCCCCTGGTGCATTACCAGCACCGGGGCCAAAAATAAAAAAATAAAAACATAAAAACATAAATAAATAAATAAATAAATACAAATTAGTGTTATTAATTTAATTTATCTCGAATATTCTAGAGGCAATAGACAATTGTTTACCACTGATATTGTAGTTTAGGCCAAGACACAACATAGGCTCCTTGCTTTCCACCTCTCTGCACTTCTTTTCTTCTCCATTTTGGCACCATTGAACAGCAAGCCTTGCCCACCCACGCTGGGGTCTCAGCAGCTTCTGACTGAAAAGTTAACTCATTCCTCCCTGCCTGGCTGCCTGCGCATCTGCCCGAAGCGCCCGATGGTGCAGTCCGTGCCTGGTACACGTCATGTTTGTCAATGTAAAAGATAATCTACAAGTTGAGAAAGTCACACTTTGTGGTTGGAACTGATTATAGAAATCAAAATCATGATCATCTTATCAAGTTTTTATCCTATTAAAACCTATTGCATTGAAGAGTCCTAGAGATTTAGTTTTCTTTAAGTTTGTTTAAGTTTTAATTGCTTGAGACTGACTTGGGTTCTGTAGAGTTGGGACTTGACATTAAAGGGATACGTCAACTTTGTGGGAGTTTCGCCCATTTGCCATATCGCCCATACATAACCAAGATACACAATAGCTTTACCGTCACTCTCCATACAGTATACAGTGAGCTACAGTCGTTAGTTAGTATTGGAAGAAACAGTACAGCTGTTCAAAGTCACCAAAACCACACATTTCTAACAGCTCCAAAAAGCTCTATATACATGTTGTGACTCCGGTACTCACCACACGATTAAATAATAATCCATAGTTACGTGAAACATCATTTTCATAGTAAATTCCCACACCGAGTTACTTCCTTGTTTGCCTGTACACAGTGCTTCTGCTGTGCCTGGCGGCCATGTTTAGAAAGTAGTTCCGGCCATCTATTTACCTTTCCAAAAAAGATAGATTCTCTGCATTTTGGTTTAATATTTAATCTCGTGGTGAGTACCCGAGTCACATGTAGGCTACATAGAGCTTTTTGGCGCTGTTAGAAATGTGTGTTTTTGGTGACTTTGAACGGTTGTACTGTTTCCTCCAATACTAACTAAGTGGACAACTGTTACACACTGTAATTGTATGGAGAGTGATGGTAAAGGTATTGTGTATCTTGATTATATATGGGTGATATGGCAAATGGGCGAAACTCCCAAAAAGTTGGCATATCCCTTTAATGACAGGGACTTGACTTTGACTTGACTTTGTAATCTACATTTAGACTTGACTAGAGAGGCTTGAGCGTCAAGACTTGAGACTTTTACTTACATTTTGAATGCATGACTTTTACTTGTAACAGAGTATGTTTATACTGTGGTATTTCTACTTGTACTGTAGTTAAGTAAAATATCTGAGTACTTCTTCCACCACTGAGTAATTTTGACATGTTACTCTTCAGATACGCCCGGTCCTCCCACTGCCTTTGAGATCTCCAAAGTCACCAACAAGTCCTGCACCTTGTCCTGGAACCCTCCCGGAGATGACGGAGATTCTCCAATCATCAACTACATTGTGGAGCAACAGACGGACAAAGAGAAGTGGATAAAGCTGTCGTCCTCTGTGAAAGATATTACCTACAAGGCCGACAAGCTCAACCCTCTGAAGGAGTACGCCTTCAGGGTGAGCGCTCAGAACAAGATCGGCATCAGCGAACCTGCAGAGAAGTATGCCTTTGGTGAGTCATCGACCGTTATTTCATTAGGCCATACTGGTGGTAGAATGTAAATGTCCAAAAGTGTGAAAACTTAAATCTACAATTGTATGTGTGTGTGTGTGTGTGTGTGTGTGTGTGTGTGTGTGTGTGTGTGTGTGTGTGTGTGTGTGTGTGTGTGTGTGTGTGTGTGTGTGTGTGTGTGTGGGGCGGGTTGCTCTGTCTGCTCGTAGCCAAGAATGGCCATGCTTGCAATTATTATTTTTAATACCGCTATCTCGAGATCACAAGTTAATTATGTAGTTAACTTGAGATAACACAGCTAATCTATCTTGTTAACTTGAGATGCACCACTACCAAGATCCTTTGTTCCATCTGATAAATGTCATACTTTTTATTTCAATCTGTTTTCATCCGTTTTAGAAACATCTCTCAAATACAGTCATCACCGGTCCTTCCCTTTAAATCCATCCCTGAAAGCCTGAAAGTCGTAGAGAGTCGTGCTGGGGAAAACGGGCTGTAGTCGGGATTTATTATTATTATTAGGGGCTGGAACCCCTATTGTAATTGCTATGTATATTGTAACCCTATTGTAATTGCCATGTTTATTCTTCTAATTCCTCTTTTCCTCCCGTAGAACCGTGTATATCTCAGAAACCTTAAGGTCCACAGTAATCACATTTTGCACCTAGGCTAGAAAACTCACCCACTACTCAGAAACGGAAAAGTTACACCAATCTACCAAAGTTTGGCGATATTACCAACACCTCATTTCCTGTTTTTTAACCATCCATACCACTGGGCCAATCCCTGAAATTTGCCCCAATGACAGATATGACAGATGTTCAGGGCAATAGGCTTGAACCCCTGGTATTGCCGCTTGTGGCTATATTTAGGGGTTCAAGCCCCGAAGGGGCAAACCCCTATTATTTTTGCTCAGATTCATTATTTTTCTTTTTCTTCATCTACCGCCACGCAAATTCCCGTGAGTTGTCACATTGCAGAGAACTGAAATTTGGCCCAATGACAGATACTGGTTACAAGATGCTCCAGGAAAAAAAAAAAAAAGAATCCGCCGACGGCCGGTACTGCAGCGATATTTTGTTTTTAGGCCTTCGCAGGCCATTTTAGGGCATTGTGACATCATCACCATCACCCTTCCCCGTTTTTCTATTTCTATTATTTTTCCTTCCCGTTTTGATCTGTATGCTAGCTCTCACCGGCTACATAAAATAATGTGCCGGGCCGGATTTGGCCTGCGGACCTTGAGTTTGACACATGTGACATAGACACTTTTAATTGTGTAATTCTTCAGTATACTCTCTCTTCCTGTTTGAATTCTTACAGAGGCCCCAGAGATCGAGCTGGATGCCAAACTGCTGACCAAACTGATCATTGATCCAGGCAGCAAGATCGAGCTTCCTGCCAACGTCACAGGAAAGCCCCACCCCAGTGTGAAGTGGACCAAGAATAACTTGGACTTGGCGACCGACCCCCGCATCACCATCGTCAGCAAGCCGGGTCACTCGAAGCTGTCTCTCGCCGCCACCACCAGAGGAGACAGCGGGACCTATATTATCAAAGCAGTCAACACCTGCGGGAGCGATACCGCCAATGTCAACGTCACCATCCGCGGTACTGAATTCAGTCTCTTTTTTTCCTATTCCCCCCCCCCCCATTTTCTCCCAAATTGTACTTGGCCAATTTCCCCCCCTCCTGCCCCGTTCACTGGTCCACCCTCTGCCGATCTGGAGAGAGCTGAGACTAGCACCATGCTTCCTCCAACACATGCACAGTTGCGAGCCGCTTCTTTTCACTTGACAGGGGAAGCTTCACCGGCAGGATGTGTCCTGTACGTGGGAGGATCACGCTATTCCCAACAGTTGCCTTCCACCCCAACCAGGCACCCCGGCCGAACAGAGGAGGTGCTAGTGCAGCGACCAGGACACATATACGCAATCCGGGTTCCCACCCGCAGACACCAGCCCATCGTGCCTCTATAGAGACCCAAAGTGAATGTCACTTCCTACTTTTCTCCCTGTACCAGCGTGTGAAAAATATGAATGGTGGTTAACAGAGCGATACGCTACCTTTTTGATCCCGTTTGAATTGTGCCACGGGTGTACACGTCAGGGGCGGACTGGGACCATAATTCAGGCCGGGCATTAGATACCATGAGGCCAGGCCAACACATGCGAAAATGTGGGCTGTTTGAAGCAAGATTTGGTGAATATAATGCTAACATGATGTTACATGTTGCCTATTTGTTCACTAATAGAATTCAACATTGCCTAGATAACTGCAACTATAATATGAAGACATAAAAACAAAAACATGCCTCTGTACAAAAGCTTCACAGCAAACTTCATTTAAGAGTGCAGTGTCTTGTCTTGTCTCATCTGAGCTTAAATGCAAATACAAAAATAATAAAATCAAACTGCTTCATCTCCACTTTAAACTGTATTGTGCAGTCCTACTGATAATCCCATAAAGCACATTAATGTGAAAGCAATAAGCATATAGCCTACATGTTTCACTTCATGCTCTAAAATTGTAGCCTACCTGAAGGTTCCTGATTCTGATAAGTTCAACAGCACCTTCAGCTCTGCAGGAGCACCTGCTGCAGTGCTAGTGCTGCTTCTGCCTCCTTCTCCACTTTTGTGAAGAAAACCCCAAAAGCAATCCAACCCATACTTTCAGTTTAGCCACTACTGTTTACATTTGACCAATGGGATTTTTTTCATAGGCTAATATAAAAAAATAAAAAAATAAAAACATAAATAAATAAATACAAATTAGTGTTATTAATTTAATTTATCTCGAATATTCTAGAGGCAATAGACAATTGTCTACCACTGATATTGTAGTTTAGGCCAAGACACAACATAGGCTCCTTGCTTTCCACCTCTCTGCACTTCTTTTCTTCTCCATTTTGGCACCATTGAACAGCAAGCCTTGCCCACCCACGCTGGGGTCTCAGCAGCTTCTGACTGAAAAGTTAACTCATTCCTCCCTGCCTGGCTGCCTGCAGCCTGCCTGCCTACTATCTGCGCAACTAGGAACACTTATACATACTGGCCTGCTGTTCAGGGAGTGGCCTGGCCTGCCATTTCTTTTTTTTTGCAGGCCATGCCAGGCCAGGCCACCGGGCATCTGCCCGAAGCGCCCGATGGTGCAGTCCGTGCCTGGTACACATCATGTTTGTCAATGTAAAAGATAATCTACAAGTTGAGAAAGTCACACTTTGTGGTTGGAACTGATTATAGAAATCAAAATCATGATCATCTTATCAAGTTTTTATCCTATTAAAACCTATTACATTGAAGAGTCCTAGAGATTTAGTTTTCTTAAAGTTTGTTTAAGTTTTAATTGCTTGAGACTGGTTCTGTAGAGTTGGGACTTGACATTAAAGGGATACGTCAACTTTGTGGGAGTTTCGCCCATTTGCCATATCGCCCATACATAACCAAGATACACAATAGCTTTACCGTCACTCTCCATACAGTATACAGTGAGCTACAGTCGTTAGTTAGTATTGGAAGAAACAGTACAGCTGTTCAAAGTCACCAAAACCACACATTTCTAACAGCTCCAAAAAGCTCTATATACATGTTGTGACTCCGGTACTCACCACACGATGAAATAATAATCCATAGTTACGTGAAACATCATTTTCATAGTAAATTCCCACACTGAGTTACTACCTTGTTTGCCTGTACACAGCGCTTCTGCTGTGCCTGGCGGCCATGTTTAGAAAGTAGTTCCGGCCATCTATTTACCTTTCCAAAAAAGATAGATTCTCTGCATTTTGGTTTAATATTTAATCTCGTGGTGAGTGAGTACCCGAGTCACATGTAGGCTACATAGAGCTTTTTGGCCCTGTTAGAAATGTGTGTTTTTGGTGACTTTGAACGGTTGTACTGTTTCCTCCAATACTAACTAAGTGGACAACTGTTACTCACTGTATCTGTATGGAGAGTGATGGTAAAGGTATTGTGTATCTTGATTATATATGGATGATATGGCAAATGGGCGAAACTCCCAAAAAGTTGGCATATCCCTTTAATGACAGGGACTTGACTTTGACTTGACTTTGTTTTGAGACTTTTACTTACATTTTGAATGCATGACTTTTACTTGTAACAGAGTATGTTTATACTGTGGTATTTCTACTTTTACTGTAGTTAAGTAAAATATCTGAGTACTTCTTCCACCACTGAGTAATTTTGACATGTTACTCTTCAGATAAGCCCGGTCCTCCCACTGCCTTTGAGATCTCCAAAGTCACCAACAAGTCCTGCACCTTGTCCTGGAACCCTCCCGGAGATGACGGAGATTCTCCAATCATCAACTACATTGTGGAGCAACAGACGGACAAAGAGAAGTGGATAAAGCTGTCATCCTCTGTGAAAGATATTACCTACAAGGCCGACAAGCTCAACCCTCTGAAGGAGTACGCCTTCAGGGTGAGCGCTCAGAACAAGATCGGCATCAGCGAACCTGCAGAGAAGTATGCTTTTGGTGAGTCATCAACCGTTATTTCATTAGGCCATACTGGTGGTAGAATGTAAATGTCCAAAAGTGTGAAAACTTAAATCTACAATTGTATGTGTGTGTGTGTGTGTGTGTGTGTGTGTGTGTGTGTGTGTGTGTGTGTGTGTGTGTGTGTGTGTGTGTGTGTGGGGCGGGTTGCTCTGTCTGCTCGTAGCCAAGAATGGCCATGCTTGCAATTATTATTTTTAATACCGCTATCTCGAGATCACAAGTTAATTATGTAGTTAACTTGAGATAACACAGCTAATCTATCTTTTTTTTTTTTTTTTTTTTTTTTTTCTTTTTTACAATTTTATTTTCCTTTTTCATAAACATACAGTTATAAAACATTCAGTTATCACAGTTTTGATTAATTTGCATGTTCATTAGTTTCACTCTTAATCCCCCCCCCATCCCAACCCCTATACATAAACATACATACATCAAGTTAAAGTAGATTAAAGAATAATACACACACAAAATTATATTAGTTACATTTGTCTCAACTTCACGCTTTCCCTTTTTTTCTTTTTTCTTTTATTTCACCTCATCAGATATTCCTTAACTAAATAAACAAAACAAAAAAACACAAAAATATATGTTGCATAGTTTACGTATCAAGTAAAGATGTAGTCGGTCCCACACTTTCAATTAGCTAATACAGGTCCCACCGAGTCACTTTCCAAAAATTCCAAGAAACGTCCCCAAATTGCTTGAAAGACTTTAGGTTTTCCCTTGATAGCAAAAGTCAGTTTTTCCATAGCAAGACAATTAGATAGTTCCCTGAACCATTGATTGATCTCTGGTTTATCTGGATTTTTCCAAAATATTGCCACTGTGTGTTTAGCTTGGAGAAGACAGCATGTGATCATTTTCTTCATGTTCTTATCAATATTTAGCTCCTTCGGGATCAGACCTAGAATGCACAGTCGTGGACATATAGGTAGCTTCTCAGATACTATTTGTGACAGTATATCAAGTACTTCATTCCAAAATTCCATGATTCTTGGGCATTCCCATATACAGTGAAATAGTGTACCTTTCTCCACATTACACTTTACACATTGGTCTGGAATATTGGCATCAAAATGATTAAGTAGAGCCGGAGTAATATATGTTCGCATAATCCACTTGTACTGTAATAATCTGAACCTTGTATTGACCGTCTGAACCTGTGCATTATAACAAACGTCTTTCCATTCATCATCGTCTATCTCTATATTCAGATCATTACTCCAAGCCAATCTTTTACTTTCTGAGGACTCCTGAGACATCTCAACAAATGTGCTATATATCAGAGATACCTGCCCACGACCTTTAGAGTAATCTATCATCATCTTTTCCAAATCAGAAAGAGGTGGCAGTTCGACTGAGTTGTTCTGTGTCTTTGATATAAAGCTTCTAATCTGCAAATATTTAAAGAAATGTCTTGGCGGTAAATCAAATTTTTTACAAAGATCAGCAAAGGTCAAAGGTGTCTCTTCATCATCATACAAATCCTTAATTTTACGTATACCTTTGTTTGCCCATGATTTGAACCCCAAATCATATGTCCCCGGTGTAAAGCTTCTGTTTCCCCATAAGGGTGAGAATTGTGAGAGTTTTGCATCCGAGTCAAAATATTTATTTGCTTTAAACCATACCTCCACTGTGTTTCTTACAAAGGGATTTTGTGTTTTTTTCTTTAGATTCTTAAGAGTGTCAGAATACAGGTAGAGATTCAGAGGCAGAGGTGATGTTGTACTCCCTTCTATTTGCACCCAGGGTATAGAAGTTTGATTTGAAAACCAGAACATTGCTGCTCTTATTTGGGCTGCCAAGAAATACCAGTATAAATTGGGTAGTTTAAACCCACCTCTTTCATATGGCAAGTAAAGTAAAGTCAGGCGTACTCTAGGTCTTCTGTTGTTCCAGAGAAAGTTGGTGATAATTTTTTTCATTTTAGCAAAAAACAGGGGAGGGGGATTTAGGGGTAGGGATTGAAATAAATACAGGAATTTAGGAAGAACGTTCATTTTAATAATGTTAATACGGCCAATTAGTGACAAGGGGAGTGATGTCCATCTGTTGATGGATTCTGTTACTGAAGCTATTATTGGATCATAATTTGATGGGATCAAGTCTTCTATTCTGGGAGTGATCTTTATTCCTAAATATGTAAATCCTTGTACTGAGTTATGGAAACCTGTATTAATCGGTGGTGCGAGTCTTTCAGATTCCTTTAAAAAGAGAATATTGGATTTAGAGTTATTCACCTTGTACCCCGAAAATTCACCAAAGCTTTTAATCAGTTCTAGGAGAGACGGCAGGGACTGAGCCAGATTTTTCAAAAACAGCACTATGTCATCAGCATAAAGAGCCAGGCGATGTTCTATACCACCTATTGTGATCCCCCTGGGTTCTAATCGCAATGGCAAGAGTTTCAATTGCGAGCGTGAACAACAATGGCGAGAGAGGGCACCCCTGCCGAGTCGACCTAGATAGCCTGAAGGGGGCAGATATCATTCCATTAGTCATAACCTCTGCTGTTGGGTTCTCATATAGGATCCGAATCCATCGACAAAACTTTTTCCCAAATCCAAAGCGAGATAGTATTTCAAAGAGATACCGCCATTCCACCCTGTCAAAAGCTTTCTCAGCATCCAGGGATAGAATGGCCGCATCTGAAACATCTTTCCCTTCATGCAGAATGTTGATGACCCTTCTAATATTATGAAAGGCTTGTCTGCCTCTAACAAAGCCATGTTGGTCTATATTAATCAAAGGTGGGAGGTGTCTCTCCATCCTCAAAGCTAATGTCTTTGCTAATAATTTTGTGTCCGCATTAAGCAAAGATATCGGCCTATAACTACTACAGCTAGTGGGCGCTTTTCCTGGTTTTAAGATGACCGTTATTAGTGCACTCTGCAATGTTGGGGGGAGACCTTTTTCAAAAGCCTCATTCATCATCTCCAAGAACGGGGGTAGGAGTTTTGCCTTAAAGGTTTTATAGATGTCAATTGGGATCCCATCTGGGCCCGCTGCTTTCCCCCCCTTCATCGCACACATGGCTTCAGACAGCTCTGAGAGTTGTATTGGCTGATCAAGTTCATCTCTGTCTTCTTCAGGTAGCGAGGGAAATTGAAGCTTATCCAAGAATCGTTTTTGCAGATTGGGGTCAGAGGAGGGTTCTGAGCTATATAAATTTTCATAATAGTTTTGGAATGTATCATTTATTTCTTTAGGATCAGATGTCAGGGTGCCTGCTGTATTTACAATTTCACTTATTGCCCTTTCATTTTGTAAAGCTTTGATACGCCATGCCAATAACTTTCCGGCTTTTTCGCCCTGATCATAAAATGTTTGTTTAAGTCTAGTCAGATTAGCCAGGGCTTTATTAGAAGATAATTCGTTATAGTAGGCTCTTTTTATAGCCACTCTGTGCTGTAGGTCTGGGGTATCATTCAAGAATAGTTCCCTCTCAAGTTGTCCAATTTGTTCTTCCAATTCTAACATCTGGCGTTTAAATTTATTTGATTTGAAACTAGTATAACTAATAATTTGTCCACGTATATAAGCCTTGAAGGCCTCCCACCTGATAGATGGAGAGGTCTGTGTAGTATTCAAACTAAAATACATATCAATATGTCCCTCCAAATAGCTTACAAAGCTAGGGTCATGCAGCCATTTCACATCAAAACGCCATCTTGGTGGGCCTCTAAGTGTTTTCCCTGCAGAGTAGTCAATAGACAGTGGTGCATGATCAGAGATCACTATGCTATTATAGAAGCAGCTATTAACATTCGGCATTAGTCCCCTTGAAACTAAGAAAATATCAATGCGTGAATGTGTGCGATAAGTGGAGGAAAAGCAGGAATATTCCCTTTTGCCAGGGTTTAACACCCTCCAAACATCACATAGGTTTAGCTCCGACATGAATTGTGAGATCACTCTTCTTGTCTGTATATGGGAGGTGTCTCAACCCGAGGATCGATCTAATAGCGGATTGAGGGCACAGTTAAAGTCTCCTCCCAATATAATATTACCTCTTAGTGAAGATAGGGTTAAAAAAAGGTTATCGAAAAATTGTGGATCGTCATTATTGGGTCCATATATGTTAATCAGATTCATATGTTCGCCCAATAGAGTGCCTTGTAGTATTATAAATCGGCCTCCTGGGTCAGTGCTAATATCATTGATCTGGAGAGGGACAGTTTTATGAATAAGAATGGCCACTCCCCTTGCCTGTGATGAGTAGTTTGCTGTTATAACCTGTTAATCTATCTTGTTAACTTGAGATGCACCACTACCAAGATCCTTTGTTCCATCTGATAAATGTCATACGGGAAAACGGGCTGTAGTCGGGATTTATTATTATTATTAGGGGCTGGAACCCCTATTGTAATTGCTATGTATATTGTAACCCTATTGTAATTGCCATGTTTATTCTTCTAATTCCTCTTTTCCTCCCATAGAACCGTGTATATCTCAGAAACCTTAAGGTCCACAGTAATCACATTTTGCACATAGGCTAGAAAACTCACCCACTACTCAGAAACGGAAAAGTTACACCAATCTACCAAAGTTTGGCGATATTACCAACACCTCATTTCCTGTTTTTTAACCATCCATACCACTGGGCCAATCCCTGAAATTTGCCCCAATGACAGATATGACAGATGTTCAGGGCAATAGGCTTGAACCCCTGGTATTGCCGCTTGTGGCTATATTTAGGGGTTCAAGCCCCGAAGGGGCAAACCCCTATTATTTTTGCTCAGATTCATTATTTTTCTTTTTCTTCATCTACCGCCACGCAAATTCCCACGAGTTGTCACATTGCAGAGACCTGAATTTTGGCCCAATGACAGATACTCCATTATTTTTTGGTCCAGGAAAATAAATAAAAAGAATCCGCCCACGGCCGGTACTGCAGCGATATTTTGTTTTTAGGCCTTCGCAGGCCATTTTTGGGCATTGTGACATCATCACCATCACCCTTCCCCGTTTTTCTATTTCTATTATTTTTCCTTCCCGTTTTGGTCTGTATGCTAGCTCTCACCGGCTACATAAAATAATGTGCCGGGCCGGATTTGGCCTGCGGACCTTGAGTTTGACACATGTGACATAGACACTTTTAATTGTGTAATTCTTCAGTATACTCTCTCTTCCTGTTTGAATTCTTACAGAGGCCCCAGAGATCGAGCTGGATGCCAAACTGCTGACCGGACTGATCATTGATCCAGGCAGCAAGATCGAGCTTCCTGCCAACGTTGCAGGAAAGCCCCACCCCAGTGTGAAGTGGACCAAGAATAACTTGGACTTGGCGACCGACATCCGCATCACCATCGTCACCAAGCCGGGTCACTCGAAGCTGTCTCTCGCCGCCACCACCAGAGGAGACAGCGGGACCTATATTATCAAAGCAGTCAACACCTGCGGGAGCGATACCGCCAATGTCAACATCACCATCCGCGGTACTGAATTCAGTCTCTTCTTTTCCTACACCCCCCCCCCCCCCCCCCATTTTCTCCCAAATTGTACTTGGCCAATTTTCCCCCCTCCTGCCCCGTTCGCTGGTCCACCCTCTGCCGATCTGGAGAGAGCTGAGACTAGCACCATGCTTCCTCCAACACATGCACAGTTGCCAGCCGCTTCTTTTCACTTGACAGGGGAAGCTTCACCGGCAGGATATGTCCTGTACGTGGGAGGATCACGCTATTCCCAACAGTTGCCTTCCACCCCAACCAGGCGCCCCGGCCGAACAGAGGAGGTGCTAGTGCAGCGACCAGGACACATATACGCAATCCGGGTTCCCACCCGCAGACACCAGCCAATCGTGCCTCTATAGAGACCCAAAGTGAATGTCACTTCCTACTTTTCTCCCTGTACCAGCGTGTGAAAAATATGAATGGTGGTTAACAGAGCGATACGCTACCTTTTTGATCCCGTTTGAATTGTACCATGGGTGTACACGTCAGGGGCGGACTGGGACCATAATTCAGGCCGGGCATTAGATACCATGCAGGCCAGGCCAACACACGCGAAAATGTGGGCTGTTTGAAGCAAGATTTGGTGAATATAATGCTAACGTGACGTTACATGTTACCTATTTGTTCACTAATAGAATTCAACATTGCCTAGATAACTGCAACTCTAATATGAAGACGTAAAAACAAAAACATGCCTCTGTACAAAAGCTTCACAGCAAACTTCATTTAAGAGTGCAGTGTCCTGTCTTGTCTCATCTGAGCTTAAATGCAAATACAAAAATAATAAAATCAAACTGCTTCATCTCCACTTTAAACTGTATTGTGCAGTCCTACTGATAATCCCATAAAGCACATTAATGTGAAAGCAATAAGCATATAGCCTACATGTTTCACTTTATGCTCTAAAATTGTAGCCTACCTGAAGGTTCCTGATTCTGATAAGTTCAACACCACCTCCAGCTCTGCAGGAGCACCTGCTGCAGTAGTGCTGCTTCTGCCTCCTTCTCCACTTTTGTGAAGAAAACCCCAAAAGCAATCCAACCCATACTTTCAGTTTAGCCACTACTGTTTACATTTGACCAATGGGATTTTTTTCATATATAGGCTAATATAAAAAAATAAAAAAATAAAAAAATAAAAAAATAAAAACACAAATAAATAAATACAAATTAGTGTTATTAATTTAATTTATCTCGAATATTCTAGAGAGGATAGACAATTGTCTACCACTGATATTGTAGTTTAGGCCAAGACACAACATAGGCTCCTTGCTTTCCACCTCTCTGCACTTCTTTTCTTCTCCATTTTGGCACCATTGAACAGCAAGCCTTGCCCACCCACGCTGGGGTCTCAGCAGCTTCTGACTGAAAAGTTAACTCATTCCTCCCTGCCTGGCTGCCTGGCTGCCTGCAGCCTACTATCTGCGCAACTAGGAACACTTATACATACTGGCCTGCTGTTCAGGGAGTGGCCTGGCCTGCCATTTCTTTTTTTTTGCAGGCCATGCCAGGCCAGGCCAGGCCACCGGGCATCTGCCCGAAGCGCCCGATGGTGCAGTCCGTGCCAGGTACACGTCATGTTTGTCAATGTAAAAGATAATCTACAAGTTGAGAAAGTCACACTTTGTGGTTGGAACTGATTATAGAAATCAAAATCATGATCATCTTATCAAGTTTTTATTTATCCTATTAAAACCTATTACATTGAAGAGTCCTAGAGATTTAGTTTTCTTTAAGTTTGTTTAAGTTTTAATTGCTTGAGACTGACTTGGGTTCTGTAGAGTTGGGACTTGACATTAAAGGGATACGTCAACTTTGTGGGAGTTTCGCCCATTTGCCATATCGCCCATACATAACCAAGATACACAATAGCTTTACCGTCACTCTCCATACAGTATACAGTGAGCTACAGTCGTTAGTTAGTATTGGAAGAAACAGTACAGCTGTTCAAAGTCACCAAAACCACACATTTCTAACAGCTCCAAAAAGCTCTATATACATGTTGTGACTCCGGTACTCACCACACGATTAAATAATAATCCATAGTTACGTGAAACATCATTTTCATAGTAAATTCCCACACCGAGTTACTTCCTTGTTTGCCTGTACACAGCGCTTCTGCTGTGCCTGGCGGCCATGTTTAGAAAGTAGTTCCGGCCATCTATTTACCTTTCCAAAAAAGATAGATTCTCTGCATTTTGGTTTAATATTTAATCTCGTGGTGAGTACCCGAGTCACATGTAGGCTACATACTGTAGAGCTTTTTGGCGCTGTTAGAAATGTGTGTTTTTGGTGACTTTGAACGGTTGTACTGTTTCCTCCAATACTAACTAAGTGGACAACTGTTACACACTGTAACTGTATGGAGAGTGATGGTAAAGGTATTGTGTATCTTGATTATATATGGGTGATATGGCAAATGGGCGAAACTCCCAAAAAGTTGGCATATCCCTTTAATGACAGGGACTTGACTTTGACTTGACTTTGTAATCTACATTTAGACTTGACTAGAGAGGCTTGAGTGTCAAGACTTGAGACTTTTACTTACATTTTGAATGCATGACTTTTACTTGTAACAGAGTATGTTTATACTGTGGTATTTCTACTTTTACTGTAGTTAAGTAAAATATCTGAGTACTTCTTCCACCACTGAGTAATTTTGACATGTTACTCTTCAGATACGCCCGGTCCTCCCACTGCCTTTGAGATCTCCAAAGTCACCAACAAGTCCTGCACCTTGTCCTGGAACCCTCCCGGAGATGACGGAGATTCTCCCATCATCAACTACATTGTGGAGCAACAGACGGACAAAGAGAAGTGGATAAAGCTGTCATCCTCTGTGAAAGATACTACCTACAAGGCCGACAAGCTCAACCCTCTGAAGGAGTACGCCTTCAGGGTGAGCGCTCAGAACAAGATCGGCATCAGCGAACCTGCAGAGAAGTATGCCTTTGGGGGCCCTAAGCAGGATATAGATTAGGGGCCCCCTCCCAGGGGTGGGGGTTTGGGGGCATCCGCGCTGCAAGTACTTTTAAGTAGGGGGTAGTGTAAAGGCCTAAACATGGTCGTCCGTCAGAGCCTCGCCCCGCCCTCCCCGTAGGACGGCGGGTGGAGCGCCGTCCTACGGGGAGGGGGCGCCGTCGGCTGACGGGGGCTGCTCCAAAATGTGACTCAGCGCCGACGATACGTGCGTGACGTCAGCTGCACGAGAGTTGTGATTGGCCGTTGCCTTGGCTCATCGTCGTAAAGTCGCCTTTCAAAGCATGACGTTAGATTATAACGAACTCAAGATTCAAGATTCAAGATTTTTATTGTCACTCCATGGTACAAGTATCACGTGTGAAATTCTTGTGCTGTGGACTAAGAAATAGGATAGGGGGAACTGGTTGTGGGGCTTAGCCTTCCCAAATGTTGAGGGTCGTTTTTTAGAATTTAATACATAGAATTGGGAACGTTACATTCAATTTCATTCAGACTGCCTGGCACACAATCTCCGCCATTTTCACACGGAGCTTCCGCGGGGGGAGGGAGGGTGGGGGGAGGGGGGGCGTAGTGGCGTCCGAGCATGTGGGGCTCACTGGCGCCGCCAGACGGCGAGACGGCTCCAGTTCGAGGCGGACGGACGACCATGTTTAGGCCTTAAGGAGGGGACTCTCGGTGCTGCCCGCCTGGGCAGTGCCGAAGAAAATTTTACGTTTTTTGGACTTTTAGCCATATTTAGAGGAATATTTAAAACATTTTTTTTTTTTTATAATTGTTTTTATTGAGTGAGGGTCAGGACAGGTTACATGAAAACCAAAACATGGTTTACCTTATATTTTTGAATATACCATCAAAAATGATCTGCATCCAAGGCATAATAAATTTCCTCCCACAACATTTTTTTTTTTAACCCACTTACCACCCCCCTCCCCACCCACCCACACTGCACACACACGCACACGCACATTCACTCCTAAAAAAACAACAACAAAAAACAACAAAAAACAACAACAAACAAAAAATATATATAAAAAATAAAAAACAGGACAAAATAACGGTAATAAAGTAAAAAAAAAATATATATATATATATATATATATATATATATATATATATATATATATATATATATATATACATATACATCGTTTGATAAATGCTGGTTTGATTTTCTTTTCTTTTTTCTTTTTGCTGCCTCACTCAGTCTACAGAGCATCGTAGATTAACTTCCATATCGTGTGAAATTGTTTCTCTTTGTTGCTGTCATCCGACATTGTCTTCTCTATGCTTAAGTAATATTTCATTAATGTTTTCCATTTTTGAATTGAAGGTGCGTCTTTACTTTTCCAATTTTGCAGTATTAATTTCTTATACACCAGTGACACAAAAAGGATTTGCCACCTAGCTGGATATCTTATGTCATCAACGTCTTGAAAGATGCAGATCGTTGGAGAAAAATTTACTTTGTGTTTATACACTTTTGTCATCCACTTTTCGATATCATCCCAGACCTTTCTAACTTTGTCGCAGTACCAAAAGGCATGTATGAGAGAGTCACTATGAATACTGCATTTTAAACATTTATCTGAGGATCTGGTGTCAAATGTATGAATTTTGTCTCTACTATAATATATTCTTGTCATTAGTTTGTATTGTATTAAGCGTAAATTTTCATTTGTGGTAAATACATATGTATGTTGCAAACATTCCTTCCATTTTTGTTTTGCATCTATTCCAAGATCTTTGCTCCAGTTTTTATATATATTTTGAAGTAGTTCATTATTATCCTCCGCCTTAAGAAGTATTTTATACGCCGCACCCAATAATCGCCTCTTTTCATCTGTTTTTTTTTTTTTTTTTTAGAATTTCCCCCATCTCAGTCGAAATTCTATTTCCAAGGTCAAAGTTTGTTATTATCCAATTTTTTTATTGAAGGTATTTAAAAATTTCTTTGTCGTTCAGTTTATATTTATTCTTTAATTCCGGAAATGAAAGTAACGAGTTCTGGTCTATGATATCTGATATTTTCTGAATCCCGCTATTTATCCATGTTTCCCAATATAATTGCGTGTTCTGAATGGTTATTGATGGGTTTTTCCAGATTTCTATATGTATGGGGTTTCCTATTTCTTGACCTAGTATTTTTTTCATTTTTTCCAGGCATTTAATGTACTATTAATTATAAAATTTGTAGATTTAATTTTTTTTTTGGAGAAAAGAGCTAAAAGAAAACTGCTGGGCTTTAACTGTTGATTTTATCCATGGTTCTTCACTTGTATTATTTATTATATGATCGAAATAAAACATTTGAGCTGCATTATGGTAAAACTCCAGATTCGGTAGGTTCAAACCACCATCCTCTCGAGGATAATACAGTAACTTTTTCTTTAATCTGTTCGCTTTATTTGACCAGATAAAAGAAGAAAAAAGAGAGTTCACCTCCTTAAAAAATAACTGCGGTGGTGTAATTGTAATAGTCTGGAATATGTATAAGAATTTTGGCAACCACATCATCTTGAGAAGGTAAATTCTACCTATTAAATTAATTTTTAATTCAGACCACCTTTCTATATCTTGTTTAAGTCCTTTTATGAGTGGAAGAAAGTTATCCTTATATAACTGTGTTTTATCTGCACTTATGTAGCAACCCAAATACTTAATGTTCTTTTTTTGTATTTTAAACTGTTTTAAATTTTCCAAATTAGTTGTACCTTTTTCTATTATCATTAATTCTGTTTTCCCTTCATTCATTTTATAACCGGATAATTTGGAGAATTCTGTAATGATTTCAATTACCTGTGGGATTGAGGTGTTTGTGTTACTTAAATAAAGCAGTAAATCGTCAGCAAATAAACTAAGTTTGTATTCATTTTTACCAATTGTAATGCCACTTATTTTTTCCGATTGTCTAATTTTTTGGGCTAACGGTTCAATTGCTAACGCAAATAGAGATGGGGATAAAGGACATCCTTGAGCTGTACCTCTACTTAAGGGGAAAGGGTCAGAGAGAATGCCATTTGTGTATACTTGTGCTATTGGTGATTTATAAAATGTTTTGATCATATTAATAAATTCAACTGGAAAATCATAAACTTCTAGGAATATTTAAAACAAACAAACAATGATGATGATGCTCGTTTGTAGCCCTATCAGTGTCAAGCAAGCGTGTAGAACCCAGCAGCCATAGGGGTTGCCAGGTCAGTTAAACCAGGGGTTCCCAACCTTTTTTGTGCCAAGGACCGGTAGATACATGCAGGACCGGTTGTCAATTGTAATGGTTTTAGTTACATATATATTTACTCACCAGGTGGCGACAAAAGGTAAATAACAGCCTTTTGTGTTGTACTGTATGTAGCCTACAGTATTTATGTTTTTGTTTAAACTACAAACATAAATAAACGTCAACCTATGTTTTACCTACCACACACAGCCTATAATATTATAGCCTATGTTTTGTTTTTTGTTTTTTTGTTTTTAGGGGGCCCCTGGCAAATCCCGGGGCTCTAGGCAGCCGCTTAGTTCGCATATAGGGCGGGCCGGCCCTGGGTGAGTCATCGACCGTTATTTCATTAGGCCATACTGGTGGTAGAATGTAAATGTCCAAAAGTGTGAAAACTTAAATCTACAATTGTATGTGTGTGTGTGTGTGTGTGTGTGTGTGTGTGTGGGGCGGGTTGCTCTGTCTGCTCGTAGCCAAGAATGACCATGCTTGCAATTATTATTTTTAATACCGCTATCTCGAGATCACAAGTTAATTATGTAGTTAACTTGAGATAACACAGCTAATCTATCTTGTTAACTTGAGATGCACCACTACCAAGATCCTTTGTTCCATCTGATAAATGTCATACTTTTTATTTCAATCTGTTTTCATCCGTTTTAGAAACATCTCTCAAATACAGTCAGCCGGTCTTTCCCTTTAAATCCATCCCTGAAAGCCTGAAAGTCGTAGAGAGTCGTGCTGGGGAAAAGGGGCTGTAGTCGGGATTTATTATTATTATTAGGGGCTGGAACCCCTATTGTAATTGCCATGTTTATTCTTCTAATTCCTCTTTTCCTCCCGTAGAACCGTGTATATCTCAGAAACCTTAAGGTCCACAGTAACCTTTGCACGGCTAGAAAACTCACCCACTACTCAGAAACGGAAAAGTTACACCAATCTAACAAAGTTTGGCGATATTACCAACACCTCATTTCCTGTTTTTTAACCATCCATACCACTGGGCCAATCCCTGAAATTTGCCCCAATGACAGATATGACAGATGTTCAGGGCAATAGGCTTGAACCCCTGGTATTGCCGCTTGTGGCTATATCTAGGGGTTCAAGCCCCGAAGGGGCGAACCCCTATTATTTTTGCTCAGATTCATTATTTTTCTTTTTCTTCATCTGCCGGCATGCAAATTCCCGCGAGTTGTCACATGTGACATAATAATGAGAGTCTAATGTCCCCTTTGTCATCTAGGCCAGGCTTGAAAATAATTAGAGTGATGGTCTTTGAGCTGGACCTGGTTTTATGTCGTCTAGATGCTCGAAATCCACTGAAAAGTGCAATTAGATCATTTTCACAAATCAGAAATATGTTTCACAAATCAGCCACTGTGCCATAATGAGAGTCTAATGTCCCCTTTGTCATCTAGGCCAGGTTTGAAAAGAATTAGAGTGATGGTCTTTGAGCTGGACCTGGTTTTATGCGGTCTAGATGGGCAAAAGATGTGAAATCAACTCTTTTTCCAGCTGTTTACACCAATAGGAGAAGCTTTTTGAGGTCAATAAGAATTGCATACAACATTAAAAATGAACAAAATGCAGGAGTCATTCTATAATGTATTCTCATTACATATCCCCCCTATATACCTATGTTTTCCAGTTCATGAACTAGCTTGAAAATGGTTAAACGACGCCATCTAGAGGTGTTATTCCACTTTTTAAGGTGGACTGGAAAATTCCAATCGGGAGCTGCGAATCGGATGCCAACTTCAGCGTCGTACTTTTCTCCCTGTACCAGCGTGTGAAAAATATGAATGGTGGTTAAGAGCGATACGCTACCTTTTTGATCCCGTTTGAATTGTGCCATGGGTACACGTCAGGGGCGGACTGGGACAATAATTCAGGCCGGGCATTAGATACCTTGCAGGCCAGGCCAACACACGCGGAAATTTGGGCTGTTTGAAGCAAGATTTGGTGAATATAATGCTAACGTGATGTGACCTATTTGTTCACTAATAGAATTCAACATTGCCTAGATAACTGCAACTATAATATGAAGACGTAAAAACAAAAACATGCCTCTGTACAAAAGTTTCACAGCAAACTTAATTTAAGGAAGAGTGCAGTGTCCTGTCTTCTCTCGTCTGAGGTTAAATGCAAATACAAAAATAATAAAATCAAACTGCTTCATCTCCACTTTAAGGCCGAAACGCCCATTCTGGCTTATTCTGGCACTGCACCACGCCTCTTCGGTGTAAAGCGCATTTCGGGGCCTAAAAACATGATGTTATCTTCCCGAGTCAGGCACAAAGCGCGTTTTCTTGCGTTTAATGCCAGTTTAGCGCCTAAGGCCAGTGGGAAGATAGGGCCCATAATCTCAAAGATTTTCATCTAAATAAAAATAAAAAAAATAAGTCACTCACAATGTTGATTGAGGCTATGGTCCATTCATGGAAGCCTTTGCAGTATATAGTGACATTATGTGACATTAGTAATGTCACATAATGCAACACTGTTTGGATGTCACCTCCAATTACCACTCATCGCCATAGGTGTCACCCAAGATAACAAAGCTGAAATCTTAGAGATTATGGGCTCTATCTTCCGACAGGCGCTATCCCCTAATAGCGATTTGCGCACTGTTTGCACGTGCCGTAAGGCACGGAAGATAGCATTCCGCCTTGCGCCGTCTGCCAGGTGTTCTGCCGAGTTTTGCTTCCCCGCCGATTAGCAAAAAAAAGCATCCCCACCTCACGGGAGCTACTTGTAATGATTTATACAGAAATGTAACGGTTTAAAAGTGATATAATTGTCTGGTAGACGTGACCTCCCTGATTTCTAAGTTAAAACAGCCCCGAAATATGTTGGGGATGCAATTCTCGGCGGGCATGCGGAAACGTTCACGGCACCTGTCGCAAGCGCAAATTAGAGGCGTGCCAATTCTGCCAAAAATCATCTGCGCCCCAAAATGCCTGCGCAAACGGGATTTGGGCGGTCTTTATTTTTTTCTAATATTTTCTTACCGATTTTTTATCCCATTTTTATCCCCCATTAGTGCTAATTTAATTTATTTATCCTGGTTGCTATTCCACCCTCTGCCGATCTGGGGAGAGCCGAAACTGGCTCCATGCTTCCTCCGAGACATGGGCAGTTAGCCAGCCGCTTCTTTTCACCTGACAGAGGAAGCTTCACCGGTAGGACATAGCACGTGGCACAACCCTAATCCTAAACCTAACCTCTCCCACCCCCCACGCCTAAACCTAACCTCCCCCCAGACCCTAATGGGGGAGCAGTTGACTAATGGGGGAGCAGTTGCCATAAGCATCAAAGATGACTTCCATGGGTTTACATTGAGTTTAGTCGGAAAGCCCAAGTCATTTCATGGATCGCTCAAGGGTACCATGTTAGTAACAAGCGACGCACAAGGGATGGGACAAAGCGTCAATATGCTACGTGCTCGGAATGAGAACGTGTTGCGTGGGAGGTTCACGCTATTCCAACCAGTTCCCCTCCCTCTGAACAGGCGCCCTTAACGACCAGAGGAGGAACCACATTAGCAACCAGGATATTGCATGTTTTGGTGAAGGGGGTTCCTATATGAAGGAAACCCCCAGGAGGCACGGGAAGAACATGCAAACTCCACACAGAAAGGCCCTTTTTGACGACCCCACCCGACCCCACCTGGGCGGTTTTAACTACCAGAATTATTCACAGGCGTGGCCAGGCAAGGCTGGGCATTACGTCAATCAAAACCAATCAGATTCCCGTCTCGCAATGGTTTGTTTGCGCGAGGCATGCAATATGCTGTAATTCTCTCCATGCGTAATAGAGTGTACTCCCTCGTGCGAGGACAGAGGGAGCTTATTGACAGATCGTCTGTGGTGCCAATGACCCTTCGGGTTATGAAGGTAAATAGCCTATGTCCTGTCCAACACGTTTTCTCAATTAATTTCCCTCTTTGCGATGTGATAAAAGTTTCTCAGTGAGTTATAGTTGATTGCCACACTGAATTATCTGCTAATACCCAATTTAAGCAGCATAATTTGATGTCTTGGCATGGCAAGGCTGTGCTTAATGACATATCCAAAAGGAATTCCACTTTCCACTCCGCAAATACCTCTCTGCGCTGGGAGCGCAGCCGTAATCTCCGTGCAGAGCGCCCAGCGCAGAGGTATTTGCACGTAAGAGGTCCTTTTCAAAGCTCTTAGAGCAAACTAATTGCGCACTGCTGACGATAGGGTAACGCCATCTATCCCACATTTTAGCGCTGAAACGCCTGCTTTGGCATGGGGCAGCCAATGCCCAGTACAATTATCACAGGCATGCGCTTGTGTCCGTCCCCAATTTGCATTGCGCACGGCGTTAAACGAGCGCAAACGCTAAATTAGCGCTTTTGGGAAGATAGAGGGCTATCACTTTAAACTCAGAACTAAAAAAATAAATAAATAAAAAGTGACCATAAACATCTTCAGTAGTATTAAATTGGGTCTGGTGTAATTTCTTTTATTTTTTAGTTTTTTTCAGGCGATCCTTTATGAGTTCCAGGCGACCCCACTTAGGGTCGCGACTCTAAGGTTGAGAACCACTGAGATACAGTATTGTTATCATTGCTGATCCTACAGCTCCAAGATGATCCTGGATGATGAGCCGAGTTCTGAGCACCAACTCTGACTCCAAAGGATTGGTCTGGTCTGTGTGCCTCCAAATTAAGTCCAGTGTCTTGGGAGAGACCTGGGGAGAGACCTGTAAGAAAAAAAATAACTGTCAAACTATTCATCATTCATCTAGTTTGACAGTTATTGAGAGTTGATTTGAGTTAATGAGTTATTAATTTGAGTTAGTGTGGACCAGTGATGTCACTGGTCCACACTTTAACACTCAATAACTGTCAAATTAAATGACAGACTTCAAAACAGTTTACAGTTTTCTGATATACTACTGATGTTCTAATGATACAAAGCTGGTTGAAAATGGGCGGAGTGTTCCTTTAATGGCCTAGGCCCAAAATACATAGCTGAATTGCTCCCACGCTACGAACCGTCTAGAACTCTTAGGTCAACAGGGTCCAGCTTATTAACTGTCCCTAGGATCAAATCAAATCACGGGAAGGCTGCATTTACCCACTATGCTTCTGCTAGCTGGAACAAATTGCCCGAAGACCTCAGATCTGCCCCAACCTTGCTTACTTTTAAAAATAGACTAAAGACTTTTATGTTTGCCGTCGCTTTTAACTGCTGACAGCTGCTATGCAAACCCAATGAGTCCTCTATAAGTTTTGGCTCTTTCTGCAACTGCTGCGCCTGTTGCTTATTGCACTTTTTATACTCTTTTTTTTAAAGTTTTGTTGTGATGCTTTTAAATGTCCATTTTATTTCTTCTTTTCTTTTATTTTCCTGTCAACCATTTTATGTGAAGCACTTTGAATTGCCTCTGTGTATGAAATGTGCTATACAAATAAACTTGACTTGACTTGACTTGACTTATTTCCCTATGTAAGAGAAGATTCATTCCCTGGTGCCTCAGTGGCCTTTGATTTTCAGTATGTTTTATTTTTATTTATTTTTATTGTTTAATTGAAGGCAAATCACCACTACATCAATGTTGCTGCCAATCTTTGACATAGCCTATCCCAGGCGATGATAATCAACCCCTCCCCCCAACCAAAACCCCATCCAACTGTGTAATGGGGTCTTAGCTTGATTAATTTAAGCCTCAAAAGGTAGGAGACATCGGTTTCAAATATTGCCATTTCCCAGTTTCCACTGTTTGCTGAGGCTGAGGCTGAGCGTCGTCATATCATGGAGTCATACGCCAGAATGAATTTGTTGTATCATTAAAGCTTGTTAAACTTTCTACTAGTCTCTCATTATTGAAATATACTCTAAACCAGGGATTCCCAAACTTAAGAATGCTGCGGCCCACTTTGAAATCTGAAAATCTTCTGGGGCTCACCAAATCCTTTCATCACAACTCTGATCAACACACGAGACTAAGATGATGTATTTCCCTATATGTTTTTATATTATATATTTATTTGATTTTATTAACAGAGCATGTGAACTTTGGCATAAGGGAAATGAATAATCCATCCACATACAAAAACATTTCGGCAAAATACCGAAAAGCAGTGTAAGGCTGTGCGTGTGTGCGGACCCAAATGTAGAGACAGAGACAAAAAGCAGGTTCAACGTCTTTACTTGACTTGACCAAAAGTAAAATAACAACAAAGGATAGAAAATGAATGCTGCAGATTAGAGCTGACTAAAGGGGGCTGAGGAGCCAAATAAACTCAACTCAACACAAGAATGAATGTCCATGAGAGCAGAGCAGAATAGTCCGACAGGGAAGAGTCACTTAGGAGCAGACAGTCCAACAGGTGTTGTGTAAGCTAATGTAATCACCTATACGTTAAGGCTGTAGAGCCCGTAGCCAATGAGATGGCATGTTGTTGAATATACGGAAGTGACATACAGTGACATGCATAACCTGTAGGGGAGAGTGGGGTGAGTTGTGCCAGTGGGGAAGTTGTGCCACCCCTTGTATCTAGAAAACCATGGAAGAAATTGGTCATGTGACCACACATTTTTGAAGAGGCATCCATTTTACTCACTCTGCAAAGAAGGGAGGCAGATGGCACAAGAGCTAAGCACATTTAAGTTCAAAAAACTGTTTTTTGCCTCTCAAAGTAAAATTTTTATGATCAAGGTTTATTTATTGTTGTGTCTGAACAATTATAGACAAGCTTGAAAACATTTCACACATGTGTTAGTGTTTTAGTAAGCTACAATATGAGGCTATACTGTTAGCATGATGTTAGCTCCAAACCAGCTATATGATACAAGTTTGTTAAAATGGTGGGGATGGGGTGATTTGTGCCAAAAGGCCTGGGTTAAGTTGTGCCAGTGCAGTTGCAGTTGATTTAGTGAAATTTTATTTCATTTTGTTCTTAAATGTTTAAATAGACCTTGTTGAAGAATATTGCAGTATTGGCAAGTGTAGCCTGGCTCTGTGATAGTTGATTTTGTTCATTTTGAACATCATTTTTATTTCTGAAAATGTTAAATATGTAGGTCAACTGCTGCTACCGTTTAGCCTTGTTTAACCCTGTTATAGTACACTGGACTTTAGTGTTATCTTTATTTTGTCTTGCTTTGATATAGCATTACAGTATATGAGATGAAAATGTTCTGTTTTACTTCAGTAATCAATGGCACAATTTACCCCAACGTATTCTCTCCAAAGGCACAACTTACCCCGCACCGGGGGCAAGTTGTGCCAAGAGACCACTTTTTTAAGAATAGCCATATTTTTTTAACAGTTTATTTAAGATCCAAAGGGAGTGTTCCCAGTGGTGCACAACATCCTGAAATATATTTACATATTGTAGTTGGAGGCATTACTGTCATGCCCTCACTTTAAAGACACCTCAAGTAAAAAGTGGCACAACTCACCCCACTCTCCCCTACTACCTACCTACAAGCTGCAAGTAAACACTGAATAGCAACCTCACTCTCTATCTCGTTATTATGATATATTAACGTAACATGGTGTCAGAATGAAACTCGGAGAAGAAATCTAAACTCACCCGACGCGAGGGGAGAGATGCGTCTCCAAAAGTGAAGCTTTCCTGACGAACGGGAGGTAAAGTAGCTAGCGTTAGTAGCTGAAACGGCTAACGCTAAAGGCTAACAGCAAAAGCTAACAGTAAACAAGCTAGCGGGAGCTGCTGCATAGAAGATAACGAGGTAATCTAGCCGAACGTGCGTCGGAGAAGACGTGAACAGGCTACCCGGCTATAAATAAAGCCGAAAGAAGAGGAAAAATAAATAAGGAGCAGTTAATACAGACGGAAAAAAAAGGAGTGAAATAAACATGCCGGATACACGACCAGTGCCAGCTAGCAGCGTGCAACTGACTCCACCAGGCAAGTTTGACTTCAGTAATGCAAATCAATGGCCAAAGTGGATAAGACGCTTTGAGCGTTTTAGAATAGCATCAAGCCTGGACAAACAGTCTGAAGAATATCAAGTAAATACTTTGATGTATACTCTAGGGGACGAAGCTGAGGACATATTGAGCGTCCTGCCCTTAAGCAATGATCAGAAAAAGAAATATGCAGATGTGAAACAAGCTTTTGAGAACCACTGCGTGAGTAAGAAGAATGTTATTTTTGAGCGTGCACGATTCAACAGGTGTAATCAAGAGCCAAGAGAAAGCGCTGAAGCATTCATCACTGCTGTCCACAGCCTAGCTGAGCACTGTACGTTTGGAGAGCTAAGAGAGGAGCTCATCAGAGACAGGATTGTCGTTGGACTAAGAGACGCGAAGCTGTCTGAGTCATTACAGATGGATCCTGACCTCACGCTGGTAAAAACCATAGCCAGAGTGCGCCACAGTGAAGAAATAAAAAGGCAGCAGCCAGTACTGCGTGGCAGCATGAATGAGAGACAATCAGAAAACATAGATGCTATGAGTGCACGGCCCAAGCAACAGAGAGGCCCAAAAGACGGACAGAAATACGGCTCACGATTCAAACCAGGAGATACAGACAGAGCCACAGGCTGCGGACGATGTGGAAATACAACAAGGCACCAGTGGAAGGATTGCCCTGCCAAAGAGGCAGAATGTCGCAAATGCAAAGAAAAGGACATTTTGCTCGGAAATGCCGATCAGCCGGTGGCATTCACGATATCACAGAGGATTCTGCAGAGTATGAATCAGACGTCGCCTTTCTCGGAGAGGTGATTATTAAGATTGACAGTGTGGAAAATGAATGGACAGAAAATCTTGAATTGAACGGAGAGATAACAGAGTTCAAATTAGACACTGGAGCTGGAGTTACAGCTATCCCGACTCACCACTACTCCACAGACAAACATGGGACACTGCAGCCGCCCAGGATGCCCCTGTACGGTCCGGGCAGGCAGCCCTTGGATGTCAGAGGATACTTCAGAGGAAAACTGAAGGTGAGAAACAAGAAAACTGAACAAGACATCTATGTGGTGAGCAAGCTAATGAAACCGCTGTTGGGGCTTCCAGCCATTGAGGCGTTGACTCTCGTAAAGCGAGTGCACACAGTTCATGTGGGGGAAGACATCAAGAATTGTTACCCCACAGTATTCAAAGGATTGGGGAAGCTGAAAGACCCATACAAAATTGAACTGAATCCAGGGGCCACACCATATGCTTTGTCTGCCCCACGTCGAGTCCCTCTCCCGCTACGGGATAAGGTGAGGACAGAACTGGAGCGGATGGAGGCCATGGGGGTGATATCTAAGGTCACTCAACCCACTCCGTGGTGCGCTGGCCTCGTGGTTGTGCCAAAACCGAGATCAAAGGAGAAACTCAGACTGTGTGTAGACCTGACGCACCTGAACGAGTGGGTCAGGCGGGAGAGACATATCCTGCCAAATGTGGATCACTCACTAGCGATGCTATCAGGAGCAAAAGTCTACACCAAAATGGATGCCACGTCAGGGTTTTGGCAGATTCCCCTGACCGAAGACAGCGCTCTCCTGACCACCTTCATCACCCCATTCGGTCGCTACTGCTTCAACAGGCTACCGTTTGGGATATCCTCAGCCCCAGAACATTTTCAGCGACGAATGACACAAATGCTGGAGGGCTGTGAAGGAGTGGTGTGCCACGCCGACGATATTCTGGTCTATGGCAAAGATCAAGCTGAACACGATGCCAGGCTGCACCAAGTACTGAGGAGACTGAGAGATGAGGGGCTGACACTGAACAAGGAAAAATGTGAGTTCTCCAAGAGCAAACTCATGTTCCTTGGACACCGCCTCACTACAGAAGGAGTGAACCCTGACCCAGGCAAAGTCAAAGCCATTCTGGAAATGCCAGAGCCCGCCTGTGTCGCTGACGTTAGACGAGTGATGGGCATGGCTACTTACCTGGGCAAGTTCCTGCCTCACCTCTCCTCATACGCACAGCCTCTGACATGTCTTCAGTCTGAGAAGACAGAATGGTGCTGGGGAACACCACAACGAGAAGCTTTCAAGAAGCTAAAATCTGAACTGAGCTCACACAGAGTCCTTGCTGTATACTCGCCGTATGCAGAGACGCGAGTGTCTGCAGATGCATCGTCCTTTGGTATTGGAGCGGTCATGATCCAGAAACAGCCAGAGAATGATGACTGGAAACCAGTAGTGTTCATCTCCAGATGTTTATCTGATGCTGAGAAAAACTATGCTCAAATCGAGAAGGAAGCACTAGCAGCGACCTGGGCATGTGAACGCCTCGAATCATACTTGCTCGGTATGAGATTCACAATTGAGACAGATCACAAACCCCTGGTCCCCCTGCTGAGTACCAAAGCGCTGGATGATCTTCCTCCTCGAGTCTTGAGATTCCGACTGAGACTGTTGAAATTCACCTACGACATCGTACACGTGCCCGGAAAACAGCTCATCACTGCAGACACGCTGTCACGAGCGCCGGTGAATCACACAGCCACTCAGGAAGAGAAAGAGCTGGAGGCAGACGTTCAAGTCTTCGTGGACTCCATCAGACAGTCTCTCCCAGCAACTGAAGCGAGACTGCAACAGCTAGCAGAGAAGCAGAAAGAAGACCCCGTCTGCAGTACACTAATCCGGTACTGTCAAACAAAGTGGCCTGACAGAGCTCGCCTGCCACCGGATATAGGACCCTTCTGGCACGAGAGACATAACCTGTCCCTGGCTGGGGACCTTCTCCTAAAAGGACAGAGGATTGTCATCCCCAGCTCATTAAAGGATGGGTTTTCCGTGGGGAATATGAATATATATTAAATCTCACGCCCCTAAGGTTTTCGAATCCGTTGAAATTTTTGAAATTGGAGGTTTACTCACAGAGATATCAACCGAAATCCACTCTGTGTGTGGGGGGGGGTGGTGGGGGGGAGGTGCGGGTGCGGGGACTCGAAATACTACATTTCCCACAATGCACTGGGCTCGCGTGGCCTTCGTTTTTATGCCCACCCCTCAGGCATTTGGCTGATATCAAACTCCAGTAGGTGGCGGTAATGCACATATATGTTTGCCAACCGCCATAAAACTCAAAGAAGAAGAAGAAGAAGGCTTCGACAATGAAATATACAAAGAACAAGAAATAAATCGAAAATAAAATTGCCTCCAAATTGCACCAAATGTAAACGGTAGTATATATGTCGGGAGATGTCTTCATAAAAAAATTTTCATGCATTTTCATGCATTTTCGTAGGAGTTACGCGCATCTGATGTTGTAACTATTTTCTGTAAAAATGTGTAAAAACGGGTACATTGCTCAGCGTTGATTTCGTTACTTCAACCCACCTACTACTAGATGTAAAATTTGACGAGCTTTCCAATGCCGCCAGTCCCGTGTCGATTAGTGCTTCCGTTCCCGAGATAATGGTCTCTTTGCAAGGAACTATGGGAAGCTAATATTAGCTACAGCAGGCTAGGCGGTTGACAAGATGGCTGCGTTTTTGTTTTGGTCAAGGCCTCTGAAGGGGCGTGGAGGACCTCTAGAGGCGGGACCATGGCCAACAACAGTTGTAGTTCATAGGTGCACGACTTCCGCAAGGCGGACTTAGGCCAGATGACGCGAAACGCGTCGGCTGGCCCAAAAAATATGTGAGAGATGCTTGATATCTCTGGCAGTGAATATCCAATTTCAAAAATTTCAACGGATTCGAAAACCTTAGGGGCGTGAGATTTAATATATATTCATATTCCCCACGGAAAACCCATCCTTTAAGAGAAGAAATGCTCGACATCCTCCATCAGGGCCACCAAGGAATAGTCAAGTGCCGAGCCAGGGCCCGACAGTCGCTCTGGTGGCCAGGGCTCTCAGGTGACATTAACCAGAAAGTGGGAAGCTGTCCCATATGCATAAAACACAGAACCACACAGAGGGAGCCTCTGCTGACGACGCCCATACCCGAGAGACCGTGGCAACGCGTCGGAACGGATTTATTCACCTGGGACAAGAACACCTACCTTGTAGTGGTAGACTATTTCTCCCGCTACATTGAAGTCGCCCATCTCCATGTCGCATCGGCCGACACAGTCATATCGGCTCTGAAGAACATCTTTGCTCGGCATGGGGTTCCGGAAGTGCTGATGTCAGACAACGGGCCGCAATATGCTGGTACTCTCTTCAAAGAGTTTGCCAGTGAGTATGGATTCACGCACATAACCAGCAGCCCACGATACCCACAAGCCAATGGAGAAGCTGAGCGAGCTGTGGGCACTGTGAAAGGCTTATGGAAAGAGGGAGGAGACTACGCAAAAGCTCTACTCAGCTATCGAGCCACCCCTTTGGAGAACGGCTTCTCTCCAGCACAGCTACTCATGGGGAGACAGCTAAGGACCACACTCCCTCAAGTGCCCAAAACACTGTCTCCACGCTGGCCAAACATCAAACAGTTCCGGAGCACAGAGACACAAGGAAAACGGAAACAAGAGCGACGCTACAACAAACGCCACAGGACACACAATCTACCAGAGTTACACCCAGGCCAGAGTGTATGGATCTCCACAGAGAATACTCACGGGACAGTCGTACAGCAGACAGCTGCCCCGAGGTCGTACCTCGTCAGAACAGAGGATGGACTGTTGAGGAGAAACCGTACACACCTGCGTGCAACCCTGCAACCATCATCTGATACAACCAACCGCGAGGACACAGGTGACACTGACTCAGATGGTGCTGACCAACCCGCTGCTGAGCCAGACGCCACATATGTTACAAGCTCAGGCAGACACTCACGTCCGCCTCAGAGACTGGATTTGTGAACTAACAGTATAAAAAAAAAAAAAAAAAAAACTGTTGTAGAAGAGAAATAATGTAACATACTATGTTCTGAGAAGGAAAAAAAAGAAAAAAAAAAAAAAAAAAAAGAAAAGAGGGGGAAGTGATGGAAATGACTGGTTCAGTTAATGTGATGTTCGAAAATAATTAATGGGGATATTTTCATGTTGAAAGATAAACAAAGTAAGGTTAAACATTTGGGTTAGTATTGGTAAATGCTAAAAGTAAAATAATAATGTTTCTTACTTAAAAGGGGGAGATGTTGTGTAAGCTAATGTAATCACCTATACGTTAAGGCTGTAGAGCCCGTAGCCAATGAGATGGCATGTTGTTGAATATACGGAAGTGACATCATACAGTGACATGCATAACCTGTACTACCTACCTACAAGCTGCAAGTAAACACTGAATAGCAACCTCACTCTCTATCTCGTTATTATGATATATTAACGTAACAACAGGGAAGATGTCGCAGGGAGTATCTCCGAACAGCCAGGACCACAGCAGCACAAGACAATAATCAGCGACTGGGTCTGCAAGTAAACGTGTTTAAATAGACAGTCAACCAGGTGCAGAAAGTCACAGAATCAGTGGGGTTATTGAATTATTGTTTTCTCCTTCCTATTGGCTCCGGCACTGCCCTGTCTCCCGCCATTGTTCCTGAGGCAGGAAGGCAGATCAGCACCTCGGACAGCGACGGGACAACCTCCGCGAGCCCGGGTCGCTCGCCCTCCGGCCATCTCAGCACCACAGCCAGCTCCGCTACTGTGACCCCTTCCAGTGACGCTAGGCCCTGCCTCTGCATGCATGTCAAGCAGATTTTCTCCCCCCTTACTCATCAGAAGTATCTGCATGCTGCATAACACATTTTTTTTAGACAAAATGTGATGAGCAACAACAGAAGAAATCAATCCACAAACTATTAATGCTAGGCTGTGAAAAATGCTACCTTATCTGTAAAGGGGAGACTCGTGGGTACATTCAGATAAATTGAGCTGAGAGGTCAAGGGACCCTTTTGAAATAGTTTGCCCCTCACCCAAATTTAACCTATTGTAGCGATCCAGAGTTACATAATGTGGTGTGCAATAGAAGTGTCTCGATTGCAGCTAGGAACTGATGTGCAGAGTGTTACTGGGGGGGAACACTATGCGGGGGGAACCCTTTCTGTCAGACAGAGCATGCGTGAAGGCAGTCTCCATGAACAGCCTAAGGAGGAAGCAGCTAGCTATCTATGTGCGTAGCAACCGCCAAGAGTTGTAAGATAACTAACTGTGAATAAAGAACCCTGTACCAACAAGAAGCCTCATGATTCCATAAATACCAGGAACGCTACACTATGTTTGGAGCGTTATTTAGTGGGCCGCGGCCCACAGTTTGGGAATCACTGCTCTAAACATTCAACATTTGAATTTATGCCTAATCAAAACACGTTTATTACAGATTTATGACTAGAAAACCTTGACACAGTTCTGAGCTGAACCTCAAATTAACCTTAGGGACATAGGAAGGGGGGGGGTCACGGGGAAGGGGTGGGGACACGGGGGTCATGCCCCCCCCCCCCCCCCACACACACACACACACACACTTTTTAAGAAGGCAGTATTGGACCCCTGCACTTTTTGAAGTCCAAAAAAACTGAGAAACAGCAGGCACTAGGACCATGCGACTGCCCCATCTTCCGGCGATCGGCCCAGTAGAAGTACACTGTGTCACTGTCACATCCAATCACATCTCTTAAGCCCCTTTTAGGCTGGTCACAAATCCCACTAATATCCACAAGCTAGTGGCATTTTCTTCAGTCTAAACGTTTCCAAGATGCGCCATTTACCCGATAGAGCAACCCTGCAAGTGAGGTGGGTTTTTATGTGGCGGCTCTGCTCCGGCTGGCGATATAAATCTTTGCGGTGGTCCAACCCGTGATTTTCCGACCCTGCCCTCCTCTTCCTGGGTTGTCGCCCCTTTTCCAGTGTGAGGCAGTGAGATTTAGTGATTCCCACAGCCTGAAATTCACCTTTCTCAACAGTTAATACTTTCTATTGACGGAATATGCAGAGAGAGAAAAAGTGTCTCTCAGCATGTACGAGTGCACCCCACAAAGCCCACGAGCCCAGCCCCAGCCGCATAGACTGCGTCAAGTCAGCCAGAATGTAAGTAGGTCGTCCGCTTTAGCCCTTTCAAAATAAAGCCCTCATTGTAACGTTCACATTTTGAGTAGCCTAATGCTTTACACAGTTTCACTATTATGTATAATATAACATCAAAACGAGTATTTTGATACAATGTTTGCTGCTTCGTTTGTTGAAACACCCTTTTCTCCTCCCAACGTGCATCAGTGAGGCTATTTACCAAGCCAAACCGGTGCTTCTCAGAAGTGGGACTGAGTGAACATGTTGGAAAGAAGCAATCTGGAGGCTGGAGCACACGGTCACTTTTGAGCAATTTAATAAGGTGCAAGCAGAGCAACGTTTAGACACAAATGGTGTCTTCTTCAGAGTCAACCCAACTGCACCTGGTGGGCAGCCTTGAGAGAAGCAGGGAAAAGGGAGGGGGAGAGACAGCCCACAGCTGTGGAGAAACACGGGTTGAGAGTGCGATATAAAAGTTTAAAAAGCGATGCTGCTGCTGCTACCCCCTGCTGCTTTCCTGGGTAACAAAAACACAGGTACTAGTGGGACTTTTGATGTAAAAAAGGTATTACAAGTCCCAGCTCTCCCCCTCTGTGCCTGGGCTGGAGGTGAGTCACTAAAGTAATAACCATAACAGCACAAATAATTGACAAAAAATCTCAAAATATAAATATACAGTATTTACCCGAATGAGAAAAGGAGCAAATTTGATGGTTAAAACTAAATAATGACATCACAACAGTCTAATCCTAATGTTAATTTAAAATGAGATATCCCTCTAAATCTGGCTTCAAATGGCCAACATTTTAGAAAAACCTTATTTTTTCTAATGTTTTTAATCTTGGGCCTGAGAATGTGGGCCTGTACAAAATGTGTCTCCCCCACCTTTGAAATCAAAGCTACGGCCATGCTTAGAGGTTCCCAGCTTTCAGATGATGTGTACCACGTCCACTTCTATGTGGCAGATACTGTTGACCTGCTATCTCACCCTAAATTTCACTAGTCCCCCCTAAAAAAGGCAAAAAATGGTGTCTGGTAGGGAGAGGTGGAGTAGAAAAGGTTCAAGGAATTATTCTCAATAATATATGATCGTATTGTTTTCTTGATAGCCTATTTACATGTATATGTTGATTAACTTGATATGGCGGGATAATGACCGTGTGCAAACTGAGTGAAGTAGTGCAAAAGCATGTGAACTAAGCTATTGTAGTTCTCAAAAATAATTTCTCAAGTTTAGCTGGTCTGCATGTGCCCTTTTCTAACATTGAGCACCTGCCCCTCTAAAGGTCTCTGCACGGCCAAGAGAACAGCCTTGAATTGCATTGAGAACATAGAGATTGCAGCTCCTAATTTTATATACAGCAGCCTACTTGACGGTATTCAATTTAGTTCAAATTGGGTGGTTACTGGACTGGACTGGGTGATTAATAACACAATTTCCTGGGGTGTGACAAACTCAAAACAGATTTATGTTTGGTTTCCAGGGACTTTAACATTCATAAAAAGCAGTGAATAAGTAAACAAACTGGAATTTAGAGGGTTAAAATTCTGAGTTGGAATTAAATGTTTGTACCTATATGAGGGCTGAAGCTACCAATAAATAAAAAACAATAAAAACAAATACAAAAATACTATAGAATTCACCCTTCTCAACCTATTCTGACAAGTTCTGACACTTAGCAGTATATTATGGAACTATGATAAAACAGGGGAGGAAGGTTAATGTACTGTTTTTGTTTTGATACAGTTGATTACATCTTTTTTTACATTTTCATTTTTGTATTTATTGACAACATTAAGACACTAATGATATTCATGAATATACAGTACATAAATAAGTACATGTGATATTCCTGGTCAGGATGCTCCACGTACACATTCACCCATTAGTAACATGTCATATTCAGCAGCATCAACTTAAAGTGCTACAGCAGCTAAATCAAGACCTGTTAGTTTTCCTATTACATTTATATTGGACTAATTTAGCTTTTAGAAGTTATGTCATGGCCCTTCCTATAGGCTAGTCTCTCCCGCTGCTGTTATAAGCGCGGGATCTCTGTTCAGCACCATAGACAGTGACGGCCCGGCGCATCCTGGTTTCCCGCGCTCTGGCCGGTTCAGCACCCCGGACAGCTCCTTGACCACGGCCTGATGCAGGCTCCCTGAGTCGTGCTCCCAAGGGTGTGTCAAGGGCGTAGGTTTGACTTTGACATTGGTAGGGAGATTGGAGGTCGCGAAGCGTGCAAAGCACACTAGAAATGACCATGCAGAGCACACAATATTTCTACTTAATAATAATGATGCTGCTACATTTTGTATTTGATGATGAACAATTAGGCTACATACTGAATTTGATGATGAGTAGGGCTGTAGTGGGGGCTAAACGCACGTAAACACCATTTATGCACCTTTTGCAATACACATAGCGTTTACTCACCTTGATAAGATTGTTTATGTACTTTATTTATTATTGGGCAAGTTTTACAAGTTTGAGTCAACTCCATTGTTGACAGAGCAGACCAAGGACTTCACACACCAATTAGGCGATATGATTCAGCAGCAAGAAAGAGACAGAGAGAGAGAGACAGACAGACAGACAGAGAGAGAGAGAGTTTCCTGTTATTGACTGCTGTAGCGGTGGTTGTGGTCTGGATGCTGCCTGTAACTTGCTGAGAGTGTATAGTGCTGCAGGTATCTTGGGGAGCGTAGTGCACGGCTAAGTGTGGGAACTGCTTTGGTGGTCTGTGGGAGGAAGCACTAGCAAGGCTATGTGCAAAAGTTACGCATCCAGCCTGTGAAATGTTGTATCAGCTGACTACACTATCTGCTAGGTACTTTCCACTTCTCCCTTTTTTTAAACAATCAACACATGTTCAACAAAGGATGCAATTTATAAGTTGATTGTCAAATTAGGCCACTTACAAATGATGGTTCGGACTGTCTACATTCGGTTAAAGTTATGTTTATTCAATCAATCAATCAAAACTTTATTCCAGACTCAGGGTCCATACAAAATATACATACAACAATAACAAAGAAACCCTACAAGCAGTAGGACAGAAAACAAGAGCAAAATAAATAGAGCAGTAATCATAAAAGTGACCTGTACCAGTGTCCCCACAGAGGTGACTGATATCTGACATCACTACAGTAGGGATTAGCCAGCAGCCTGATGATGACATTCTGTGAGACATTCAGTCGACAGATACATTTATGCATCACATTCCTTAGCAGTGCCTGGAAGGTGTTAACACCTGCCGTGACAAACATCTCACTTACAGAGCTCCATCTAGGTCTCCTGAGCAATATTCTAATGGCATCATTATATGCCACCTGCAGTCTGTGAATGCTCAACCTCCTAATCTGACCACAGGTTGGCAGTATAGCCATTTCTTTAAGGAAAAATCTCCTAATTATCTGATTCCAGCTTCTCAAATGTGACATTTTCTGGTTTCTTTAGATCAGGCGTGGGCATTATGCGGCCCAGGAACCTCATGATGGTCCTGTCTGGCCCGGGATCGCTCCGACGAACCACACCATTTGACTAATAAAGCTAGCAAAATCGAATAGTGTCACGATCAAACAGAAAACCCAGAACCAGATACGGACACAGACTTAGATGCAAAACTTAGGTAGAATTTAATAAAGTTCTTAAATGTAAATAAGGCTTGTAGCCAAAACGTGAAAGTCAATGATCTTGACGAGGGTGCGTCTCCAGAGCGCACGGGGGTGTCCAGGGCGCGTTGGCGGGGCGCACAGCCGGGTGTTCCATTGGGCAAGGGTGGCCGCAGGCAGGCAGAGAGAGGCAGGCAGGGAGAGGCAGGCAGGGAGAGAGGCTGGTCGGCAGGACTCAGGCAGACTGGCAAGGACAGAGGAGAGCGAGACGTCAGGTTCCAAAGGTGATCACCAAACAAGCGGGAGAAAAAGGCAAAGTACAAACCAAAAGCTAAAAAGCAGGGAACAGAACAGGGTTAGTGAGAGGAAGAGGACTGGCCAGCATCCATGACAAATAGGATGACCTAAATTGGCTTTTTATTTTGAAACACGTGTTGTGAGTGTGCTTCTTCCTGAATAAATGCATGTGGTATGTTTTCTATAATTTAATCAATTGATACAATCAGAGGTTACCGCATGATAAAGAGAAAAAAAAAACCAATCTGGGTTTCTCATGTGGCCCCCCAGGAAAAATAATTGCCCACCCCTGCATTAGATGATTAATACGTGTTATGTCGATGTGGACGCCATCATCTACATGCTTCACAGGGCCTACGCACACCTGGAGAAGCGGGGGAGCATGGTGAGAACCATGTTCTTCGACTTCTCCAGCGCCTTCAACACCATCCAGCCATCGCTGCTAGCGAGGAAACTCGCAGCACACAGTACGTCAGACTGCAGGGCTACCAGTCTGAGGTGCTGGTGAACAACACCGGTGCCGTGCCCCCCAAGGAATTGTATTTTCACCCTTTCTGTTCACCCTCTACACCACGGACTTCCAGTTTAACTCTGACAACTGCCATCTCCAAAAATTCTCTGACGACTCATCCATTGTTGGCTACATCATGAACGACGATGAGGAGGACTACAGAGCTCTGGTCAGTAGGTTTGTTGAGTGGTGTGACACAAACCACCTCCAGCTCAACATTGGTAAGACTACAGGGGATGGGAGGGGTTGTCCAGCATTGCACGTAACACAGTGGTGGACTACCGGCGGAGGAGGCTGAGGTCTCCAACTCCCATCACCATCCGCGGGGAGGAGGTGGAAATGGTGGACTCCTATAAGTACCTGCGAGTACTATGAAAAATAAACTTGAGTGGTCCGAGAACACCGAGGCCCTCTACAGGAAGGGACAGAGCAGGCTGTTCTTCCTGAGGAGGCTCAGGTATTTTAATGTCTGTAAAAAGCTGTTACAGATGTTCTACCATTCTGTTGTTTCAAGTGTTCTGTTCTTTGCTGTGGCGTGTTGGGGGGGTAACACCAGCGCGAGGGACACTGCCAAGCTCAACAAGTTGGTGAGGAAAGCCAGCTCTGTGGTTGGAGCTGGACAGAGCAGTCTGGAGGAGGTGGCAGAGGCGCGGACGAGGAGGAAGTTACGTGCAATGCTGGACAACCCCTCCCATCCCCTCCATGACATGCTAATGGGGATGAGGAGCACGTTCAGCCACAGACTCATCCCCCCCTGACACTCCACTAACCGCTTTGGCCAGTCCTTCGTGCCAGTGGCCATAAGGTTGCACAACTTGAGATAACTGAACTGGCACATGAATTGTATTGCTCTTATTGGTTTTATTGTTTTATGCTTTTTATTTATATCTTGACCTCTGTACTTTTAACCTCTGTCCCTGTGTCTGTTTTAGACACCTGAATCTCCCCACGGGGATAAATAAAGGTTTTCGATTCAATGTAAACATATCACAAATGCGTTGTAGGTCATTTATAAACTTTTAGTAAATCATGAAATGATCATAAATAAATAATTAGTAAATGATTAATAAGTTATTAGTTAATATATTATGGATCACTTGTAAGTCATTCAACAATGTCTTTGTTAATCATGAACAAATGAGCAAATCATTAGTAAATTATGTATAAGCTAGTCGATACATTATGAATCACTTGTAAGTCATTCAGTTTTTATATTTCAACTATCTGTTCTGTCTATCAGTATCTATTTCATCACTATACACATTTGTTAATCATGAACAAATCATTACTATATGATCTGTATATATATATATATATGTATCTGTAAATATATATATTTGTTGATGTATCATTAATTACTTGTAAGGTAGCCTGTTAAAATCCTCAAAACAATTATGATCAGGGTTACTGTACCATAACTGTACCAGCTATGACCTGTTAGTGAAGCTCCTCCCCATGCCAACAGAAGCAGTCAGCACTTAGAAGCACAAACTACAAAGTCTTCCCTCAACTGTAATAAATTATGTGTAAATCATTTGTAAGTCACTTATGAGGCTTTCTTTATCCACTAATGAGATTAGGGCCTAATCTAAAGTGTAAACAATTAATCACACATAAATGTGTTACATATCATTTGTAGCTAACTGTGAGTCTGTTAGAATTCAAAATCCTTTCTACCAACACTTAACTTGCCTGTACTCTACTGTAGGCTACTGTATTGTACTGTACTGTACTGTACAGTCAACATAGTGACATCATCTAGCAGAGACCTAGTTGGCGAAAAGGTGAAATGAGTACATGAGCCATGATCAAATGTTTCATGTCCTCATGTCCTCACACAAGTCATCTTTGTTTAATTTTATTTTGCAGAATGTTAATCTATTTTCTTATTTTTACTTTATTGTATTTTATTTTATTATATTAGGCTACTGCTTTGTTGAAAGTACACATTGTTCTGCTATCACGTTATTGTTTACAGTTTTTACCGTACAGTAGATTGTTTGCACAACAATTGAAGAATTTGAAATCTCATTACTGCACTGTTGCAATAAATTCTACTGTATATGTTCTGTTGTAGATGCAAATCATTTGTAACAGGTGTGGAAGACCTACAGATGATATGTAACACAGAGTGGTGTAGATATGTAACACGGTGGTGTAGTCTAGTTTATTGTATGGGTTTCCGCTTGGAGATTTGTTTGGGGTGGGGGGGGGGGGGGTAAAATAAGTTACTGTTGCTCGGCAATTCAGTACAGAATCTCAGATCAGCTGTAATTTAATAGTTTAGCCTATACCTCAATTGGACATGTAGCAGCATAGCTTTCTACCCGGATAACAAGCTGATGGCGAGAAGCACTCGTCCAGCGGCTGTCTACCACTGTGAGATCTCTAACCCCCTGTAAGACCCACTGTTGTAATATTACAACATTTGTATTTTATCAAAAAAAGGGTATAAATCATTTGTTTTCTTGCTCTTTTTTCACCTAAACATCATCATTGGATCCTATTGTTTAGTCTTGCAATGCTATTGGCCAGGAGTTTTGCATATAAGTACCCCCCACAGGGCCAGGACACATCACAACTTCAAAATTGTTGACGGAGCAACAACTCTCTTTTTCACTGGACGGAATTCCTCACAAAAAAGTAAGTAAAATGCCTGTTTGTTTGTTTTTGGGTGATCATTAGAATGTCTAGAACATGTACATATGTTATTATTGTGAAACATATCCCCCAAATGTAAATTAGAGCATGTTTTGTAGAGGTTGCATTTTTACAACGTTGGGAGAGTGTGGTAGCAAATATCCATGTGGTACTGTTTACATACCTGGCTAAGTGGAGTCTTATAGTTTTCACAATACATTTATACAGTTATATGTGTATTTTCCCCACATTGCATACATATACAGTATATATATATATATATATATATATATCATATATCATATATATAGGGCCCTATTCTCCCACAGGCCTTCGGTGCAAAAACTGGCCTTACACGCAAAAAAACGTGCCTTGCGCCTGCCTCGGGAAGATATCAACATGGCTTTAGGCCCCCAAATGCGCTTTAGGCGAACTGGGCATGGCGCAGTCCCAGAATGGGCGAGAATGGGCGTTTCGGCCTTAAATACCGGCCTAATGATATCTTCCTACCTGCCGTTAATTTAGCGCTTTGCGCTTTTGAAAACCAGGCCTATTGCGCTGGTTGCGCGGAGCGCTCCTCTGCCCTTTCCTCTGTCCCTTCTCTCTGTGTCACTCCCTCTCTCTTGCTCATCAGTCTGACACAATATGACTGCTTGAAAAAAAGTTCGCCGGTTCTCTCTCTCTCTCAGAAAAAATAAGTTGTTCTACCGTACATAGTATAACAACATGCCAGTTTTTTCTAACATGACAGTTTTGAGCCCGTGACATTCAGAGGCTATTGCATCATCCTACCTGTGCAGTGAAGGCGAGTGAAAACGAGATCATTCTGGGCAAACATTCACTGTGGCTTCCCTGCAACAGCCAGACATGTGAAATCTCCCAGCATGCATTGGGCTAATACATTTCGATAATAAATCGCATCGAAATTAGCCTAAATAGATAGAAAGGTACATCGAAATAGATCTAAATAATGTGTAATGTTCCCACAACATGCTATTGTAGAACATTTCAATATTGGACAAAATAAAATCGCGAAATCCAAACACAACCCTATGTGAAACATATATGTCATCCTGGGCCTATATATATCCCTCGTCGATTTAACGTGATTTAGATAAGTGACAGCGTAACGCGCTTCTACTGTCATGTGCTATACTGTGATGTCTGCTCCAATAAATTGGCCCTACTTCACATTTAGTTTTACAATAAAAACACATTTCTGCAATGACTTTACATAATGTAGGCTATATTTATGTGCATCATCCTACCTGTGCAGCAGGGGAGAGAAAACGATATCATTCTGGACAAACTTTCACCAATCTAATTAATCTCATCATATAGGGATATGCTATATTTTTCTAGCTGATGCGTTTAGAACATTTGTTTCACTTTGATCTTGCTATAGTGTAGCGTATTTACATGCTTGCAGTATTTAAACTGCAGTTAGATTGGTTTGAGAATAATATGGAATAATAGCCAGACAGACAGAGGGGATAAAAAGGGGGGGGAAGGGGGGGGGGAGATCAGAGCCCTCGGCTTTTCTGAAGCCGGACTGGATCGCTCCATGGAATTGGAGCTGAAAAGTGAAGCATGTGATTCGTTTACTGCACTTACCCAATGAGCAGATGGCGTGGTTGTAATGCTTAATGCTGCGTGTTGCACCGATACCAAAATATCAAGTGCGCTGGTCCACGCCCACTGATCTGCGCTGCGTCTGGCGTTGAGCGCAGTTCATAGGCCGATGCAACGATAGAGCCCCACAGTGTTGTACTCGAAGACAAATATATTGCATAAGATTTCATTGCTTACAATGTTTTAGTAATCACTTTCAACAGATCCGTTCCTACTTCTGTTTGTAATAATGTTTTAGTTGGTCTAAGTTAGTTCCTGGAGGATTCCATGTGGTAATTGTTCATGTGGGGGTTGCCCACTTAGGACCATCATCACTCCCTTTGTGAGGATAAGCAAAGCACAATAGGTTGGCCAGACAGTATTGTGTGACTTGTGAAATGTGTACTGCAGTGAGATGTGCAAACTAGAGGTCTTCACGGGTCTACTCAGACCCTAGGACCCGGGACCCGACCCGAGACCCGTACGGGGCCGTGTCCATATTTCTTATGGTCAATTAAGGGCCCCACGGGTCCGGGTCTATTTATCCTTATGTGTAATAAGAGTGGATCCGAGAAGACCTGTGATCAGCGCTGATCACGAGAGAAACGCATCAAAACAGCGCACGTGAGGCTTGTTGTCACAAACTGCAAGTAAATCCATAGAGAAAATAAGTAGCAAAGAGCGTTCCCATCTGCAACGAAAATTACATTACTTCCTCGTTTATGAGCATGTGAGCGCATGGGTACACATGCGTCTCAGGCAAACAAGGAAGTGAATTTCGTTGCAGAGAGGTAACGCTCTTGCTGGTTCCTCTCACTATGGATTTACTTTGAAAATGACAGTTTCCCGTACTTTGGATTATTATTTGATGATCGCATGGTGAGTACACAAGTCACAACATGTATGTGATTGTTTCTAGCGCTGTTGTGTGTGTTTTTGGGCGAATGAACGGCGGTAGCATAGAGAGACTGCCACTGAACTATCTAACTAGCGTTAACAGTAGCAGCCCCCATGTTTCACTGTGAAACGCACTTTCTAATGCACGCCACGCACAGTGAAGATGTTGGCGGCGTGTCCCTTCGCATTTAACGTTAGCCATGTGGCTTTTCAGTCACCAAGAAGAATAACAGAAAACGTGGATTTATTTTTTTATTACACATTTCTTGGCAGGGATGAATGGATAATATGCATTACATCACGGTCAGGCAGTGTCCGGGGCAGCAGCTCGACAGCGTCAACCAGGGGAGAATATGCTATAACGTTAGTTAATAAAGATGCCCAAAGTTTCATTTGATATAGCCTACAACTTGTAGCAGTTAACAAGCAACTTTGACGTCGGCACCACTAGTCTCTGCCTCGGTATTTCTCGGATCTGCACGGGGCTGGGTCTCAGATTTCTAATAATAGACGGGTCCACTCCGGGTCCGACATTTATCGGTTCTGAACGGGGCCGGGTCTCAGATTTCTAATAATAGACGGGTCCACTCCGGGTCCGGGCACAAATGTCCCGGGTCCATTAGGGTCCGGGTCCGTGATTTTGGACCCGTGAAGACCTCTAGTGCAAACACTAATGTACTAAAGTTATTTCTTTATTTTCATTTCAGAATGCCACAAGCAAGGAGAGAGTCTCACTTCATTGCAAGATACAAGATACAAGATGCACTGGATATGGTACTGAATGGAGAGATTGATGTGGATATCGACTTCACTGAAACTGATGAAGAGTCAGATGAAGAGGCCTGTGGAGAGGAGTCCAAAGAAAACCAACCACCCAGTGAACCCACTGACTGCCCAGTAGATGCAGACATTCCAACCGGCCAAACACGCCCAGCCCCATGAAAGATATCAGTGGCAGAAAAATAATTTCATCAGCCCTAAGGCCTTGGCCACACTGATCCGTCAGAAAATGGACAGAATTATTGAACGGACAGATGTCTGTCCAATGCGTTGTTTTAACAGGCAGATGTGTCGGAAAGCTACATGTCAGTACAGGAGGTCATAGCCCCTTTCACCAGCAGAGGGGGTGGTAGGTCAAAGAAGGGCTTCTCTCTGCCGTGGGTCACGGCTGACTGTAGGGAACTGATGTCCACTAGGGACTCTCTCTTAAAACAGTCTCTCAAATCAGGCCTGAGCACCGACAGACTGAAGTTTACATCTTGTAGGAATAAAGTCACCCTAACACTGCAGAAAGCTAAAGCCAAATCATTGAGAATGCACATGGAAATAGCAAAATCATCTGGCAGAATATTAACAAATTACTGGGCCGTAAATGCAATCAGGACAAGGATCTGGAGCTCACCATAAACAACACACTAGTGAGGGATCCCACTACACTGGCATCTGGCTTAAACCACTTCTTTATTGAGTCAGTAAATGACATAGCCCAGCTCTTTCCCCCTCCTGATTGCTTGGACAGCCCTGTCAACCCCTCTCACCAAATCTTTGAGCTCACAGAAATAACTGAGTTAGAAGTTGCCAAAATTATAGTTGGCCTAAGGAACTCCACAGCCAAGGACGTCTTTGGCTTCAACACCAACTTTATCAAAGAGCATAAAGACGCTCTGGTCCGCCCTATCACCCACCTGGTCAATCTGTCTATTAAACATGCAGTGGTTCCCTTGGTCTGGAAGATGGCAGTAGTCACCCCAATTTTTAAAGCGGGGAAAAAACTGATATGTCTAATTATAGACCGATAAGCATTTTACCGATCATCTCAAAAATAGCTGAGAAATGGGTTGCTAAGCTTTTGGTTGAACATCTCAGCAACGAACACCCTCTGCTGCATCCCATGCAATTTGGTTTTCGGGCCCATCACTCGACCGAGACGGCCATTTCTGTTCTAGTTGAAAAAATCAAGGGGCTTCTTGACTGCAATGCTTGTGTCGGTGCTGTCTTCTTAGACTTAAAGAGAGCATTTGACACGGTGAACCATCAAGTCCTTCTGTCCAGATTAACTCACTTCAACTTCTCCAATCATGCACTGAACTGGTTTAAATCTTATTTAGCCAACAGAACACAATGTGTAATGGTAGATGGGGCCAAGTCCTCCTATTTGGAGTGTCCAGTGGGCGTTCCCCAAGGGTCGGTCCTTGGACCACTTCTTTTCTCATTATTCATTAATAATTTGCCGTATTTCTGTTCAAATCTGCACTCCCAGATGTATGCGGATGATGCAGTAATTTTCACCCCTGCCAAAAACATCGTGGAGGCCTCTCGCCTCCTAACATCTGCTGCATCTGAGGTACAGAATTGGCTTTTCAAATCCTGCCTTTTGCTAAACACCAAGAAAACGGTTTGCATGATGTTCACCAAACGTCCTCGCAACCCGCTCGAATGTTTTTTTCAATGATGTTGAACTGGAATTAGTATCCGAATTTAAATATCTAGGTGTGATATTAGACCCCACACTGACCTTTAAGAACCAGCTCAAAAAGGTTGCTAACTCAGTCAAATTCAACCTGTTCAACTTCAAACACATTAGGCACAGCATGTCTGTAGGTTCTGCCAGGACATTCTTACATGCCATGATATTTTCTCACCTGGACTACTGTGTGACCAGCTGGTCTCTCACGAGCACATCCACTCTCAAACCACTAGAGTCACTCTACAAGAGAGCACTAAAAATACTTGACAAAAAACCCCGCTCCTACCACTATTGCAACATCCTGGTCAAACACAACTTATTAAGTTTCAATAATTTCATCTCCTTTAAATATGCGTGCACCGTTTTCAAGGCACTAAATGGCCTTGCCCCTCCCCCGCTAAATGAGTATATCTATCAGAGACCTGTAACTGGATCCACAACCAGAACCACCAGAGCCTCAATTAGAGGCGATTGTGTGATCCCTTACAGGCGCACCACCTTTGGCCAGACAGTTCTGTCGGTCAAGGGTGGAAAACTCTGGAACACAATCCCATCGGCCATTAGGGAATGCCCAACACTTGGCATGTTCAAGGGTCAAGTGAAGAGATGGCTGAAGTCCACTCAACTATGCACACATCACTAGGGCATAGAATAGTATGTTTATACTATATGTGTTGTATCTCTGTTTTTTTATTCTTTATCTTTTCTTATATCTTGTCTGAGTGAGTCCATTATGTGGATCTCACTTTTTAGCTGTATGTTGATCCCAAACTCAGGTTTTAGTATCAGACTGTAATTCCTGTATATTTTGTACTCAGCACTTTTCACTTAGCCATGTAGAGCCATGTTGAGCTCTAACTCAGTTTCTCACTTTGCATTGTGTTTATATTTTAATATGTTTTGTTGCACTATGCTACTTTTTACCTCTATTAGGACTACCTCTCTGCATACTTGCACTTTGTTTTGTGTTTACATTTTAAATATGTTTTTGCTGCACTGTTACTTTTACCCCTCAGGACTCTAAGCCTATATCATCGGGCAGGGGGACAAGCAATGGAAATCAGTCCTGTGACTGCAATTGTCGTGCATTTACATTTTTTTTTTAATGTTCATTAATGTACACCTGTCCCCTATCGAACAAATAAACGAATTGAATTGAATTGAATGACATGACTATGACTGGCAGACTAACGTAACGTCACGTGAGGGTCTGTGTGTGGTTGTGGCTGAGGGAGTGTCTGTGCGCTCCTCTTTGACTGCAACCTGATCTCCAAAAAAATTGTAACATAGCAACGTTTGTGGACCAACGTTGCTATGTTACAATTTCGGCTCTGCTGTGTAAAATCAAGCGAGTACGTTATTAATTAATTAGCCTCCTTCACCGCCTCGGCCGCCATCTTCTTTGAAAAGTTGAAACAAATCTCGGAACGCCTCCTCTCGAGACCTCGACTCTGATTGACTAAACGGACAGTGACTATCCGACCATCCGACCATCCGATACGTCCATCCAGAAAAAGTTCATCCCTCTTCAACTTTCTGTCCATCAAAACGTATGCAAATTTTCTGGATACGTACGCTTCTGAATGCTCCACGGACAGTCGGACAGCTGTCATTGAAAATGAATGGAAGTGAACAGAGAAATGAACGCACACGGACAGACACCACGGATCAGTGTGGCCAAGGCCTAATACAGATTTTTCTGGTTCACCTCTAACTGGAGTTGGCCAGACAGTATTGTGTGACCAGTGTATATTGTAATTAGGTTTTTTTAGTACATTTATTGTATGTATTGTTTTTCATTTTGTTGTTCTTTTAATAAAATCACAATTCTTAAAAATATGGCTTACATTGATGTTATTATTCATAATGTATACTGTTCTGAGGCCAAATATTATTCATAATTTATAAAACGGCTCTCTCAAATCAAGCAATCTGATTGGTTCACAGCCATTGTATAAATCCAGTAACCCACTCCAATAACCCATGGCCATGGGTTATTGAGTTGCCATGGCAACTCTCTTACTAAAAGGCTTTGGTTACCTCAAATGACAATGTAGAAAAAACAAATGGCGGAGACAGCTGTCAGATTCTTGTGAATCGATCTTCGCTTATAACTTTACTAATACTTTGCAGAAAATTATGTTTTGTACAAGAATAGACGCGGGCTAATGTCTTCTTTGCAAAAAAAAGGCTGTTAACCCCGCATTTAACCCCGTAACGTTAGTTGGTGTCGGGCTTTCCAGAAAACTCTCAGCTTCTCAGCAAGCGCTGAGAATGCAGCGCTGCGCTCGAGCTGCGTGTCGGGCTTTCCAGAAAGCTCTCAGCTTCTCAGCAAGCGCCAGGATTGGCCAATGTCAACTTCAGTCTCCAGAACGATCCAATCAAATCACCCGCACGTTCTTGCGGTCCCGCCTTACAGTAGTGTTTCAACTGACTCTACCAGAATGGTAGTCGGACTTATAGTATTACTATTATTATTATATTATCATACTTGGAAACCGTTTTATAAAAGCAATATAGCACTCGAGCTGCGTGTGTTGTGGCATATATCCCGCTGCTCAGCAGTTATCCCACGAGGCCGCATAACAGCTGATCAGCGGGATATATTTGCCACAACACACTGGCTCTCATGCTATATTGCTTAAGTATACTTTTCTGAGGCAAAATATAATTCATAATTTATACTGTTCTGAGGCCAAATAATAAACCATAACCATAACCCTTAAGTTGTTTTAGTGAAGTATATATACATTTGCCATGTTATTCTGACTGGGTTTCCCAACAAATAAGCTTCTTAAGAGTTAAGAAGCTTCTTAAAGAGGTAAGAAGCTTCTTAAGGAGTTAAGAAGGCTCCAAAGAAGTGTTTCCCAAATGCCTTCTTAACAGCCTTCTTAACACATCGCTAAAGAAGGCTCTTAAGAAGCATCTTAACTGGAGCTGTCCACCATCTCGATGTGAGAGGTCCTCTGCGGCCCATTAGTTGGCACTCTGAGCCCACCAGTGGGCCACGACCCAGTGGTTGAGAAACACTGTTGTAGAATAATCTAATCGTGGTCATGTTAAATAAGAACTTCTTCTATTAAACATTATTTATTTCAGACATGGGCTGCAGTTCAAATTGCTTTATATTTAGTTTAGTTTAGTTTATTAGGATCCCCATTAGCCATTACACAAGGCAACAGCTACTCTTCCTGGGGTCCACAGTCAAAACAAACAATACAGATACATTACAAATATGCAAAGTAAAAGACAAAACACATTTTAAAAAATGTATATACACAGCATACAACAAAATTGCAAGAAACACTACAGAATTTAAGTGACCTTGGGTTCTGTGAAAGGTGCTATATAAATCCACAACATTCTTATTATAAAAGGAATCCATTCTGATTAGAGGAATATAGCCTACGGTAAAACATTTAAAACACAAGTAACCATACATACAGGGGAGATTTTCAAGTGTTCCCCAATTTTAAACACTAAAGGGTGCATGAAAGAAAGGAAAAAGGGAAAAACACAAGAGGAAAAGTGGACACAAGTATCTCCTTTTGCCTGACGCGGCTGGATCTGCCAGTGTTTCATCATTAAGAAGGTGTTAAGAATGCCCCAGACCCTTCTTACAAAACCTTCTTAACTCATTGAGTGCCAGCCACTTTTGGAGAACGGACGCTCCCAGTGCCAGAGTTTCAGAGCGTTTTCAGTGATTTCTCGAGACTCTATTGTATCATCAGCAAAAAAAAGTTTATTGATACCATTTTCCGTTCTTTAGTTATCAGCCGGAGAAGATAGGTCAAAAACAGCAAAAACATGCATTTCTATCTAGAAGCTGAGATATTCACCCTTTTGTGAAAGGCAGCATTTCAAGCACATTCACTGACTCTAGCTAATATTTTCTGATGTAGTGACCTGGTGTAGTTCTGTGGAGCCTGCGTGTCCCACCCCCCTCTCCCCCACTGAGCTGCAAACTCCTCCCCACACGCACCCAGTCTATTTTCGGAGCCTCCGTTTTTGCGGGCGGTGCGGCTCACAGCGGCTCACAGCGCGACAGCGCTGCGACAGCTCACAGTGCGACAAGGAAATGCCAAACGGGACTGCAGGTAAAGGTTTGGCCCTTCGGGGTCGGGTGCTGCCTTTCTGGTGGGTAATCGTGTGGAGAAACTATATGCAGACAGACAGACAGAGGCAGTTGTGTGCGCGGATTGATTGCTGTTGGCAGGCACCGTCAAGCAGCAGCCAGAGCAATCTACATGGCTCTGGGCTGCAGCATGAGCGGTTTCGCTTTGATCACGGCTTTTTCAGGCAGTATTCCTGACATTTCTGTAATCTGGAGAGCACTGTCGCCACCTAAGGGTTCTGTAAAATAGGTTAGACACATTCAATAGCTCCCATATTGTAAGAGGCGATGTAAAAGGCTTAGATCGACATCCCCCCGTCAAATTCATTTAGTGACGTAGAGTGCCATTGACGACTAAAGTCGTCAATGGCACTCTACGTCACTAAATGAATTGACGACTAAAGTCGTCATTGGCACTCAATGAGTTAAGAAGGCTGCATTTCCCAAAAGCTTCTTAGCGCTAAGATGATCTTTCATTAACTCATTGAGTGCCAATGACGACTATAGTCGTCAATTCAAATAGTAACGTAGAGTGCCAATGACGACTAAAGTCGTCAATTGCGTTTTTTGACGGTGGGACGTGGATCAAAGCCTCATGCATCTCCTGTAAAAATATTGGAGCTATTGAAGGTGTATAACCTATTTTACGGACCCATTAGGTGGCGACAGTGCTCTCCAGATTAGAGAAAGTTGAGGAAAAACAGCAGAAAAAGCCGTGATGAAAGAGAAACCGATGCATGAGCCAGAGCGGCACAGATTGCTCTGGCTGGAGCCAACGTTAGCTGCGAACACCAGCCAATCCGCTCCCACAACTGAGCCCCTCTGTCTCTGCTGCATAGTTTCTCCACACGATTAGCCGCCAGAAAAGAAAACCAAAGCCAAACCATTCTCATGAGAATGGCTTTTCGGTGTCGCGCTGGGAGCCGGCGCACAAGGCGGAGCGCTCCGAAAATAGACTCTGGGTGCAGGCACTTTGAATCGCGCAGCAGAAAGCCTAGAATCGGACGCAGCTTCATCCCAGCTCACAACCGAAACCCCAGAAACGCAAACGAACTCAGCCAGCCCGATCCCCCGATGAGCGGCCGCCATCCGAACGTGGATCCGCAGGCAGCAGAGCCTGCCATAGCAGGCAGCAGAGACTCGCCTGACACACGCAGCAGAGCGAGCAGAGCCACCAGAGACACTCCCACGGAGGAGGAGTTTGGAGTTGAGGGGGGTGGGGGTGCTGTTTATTGAAGGAAATTACTGTTCAGATGTTTCAGGTCAGAAAATATTAGCTTCCGAGTCAGTGATTTGCTTGAAATGCTTCATTTCACAAAAGGCTAATTATCTCAACTTCTAGATGGAAACGTCTGTTTTTGGTGAAATCAACCTACGGCTGATAACTAAAGAACGGAAAATGATATCAATAAACTTTTTTTTGCTGATGATAGAAGAGAGTCTCATCGTTCTTTGGACGTGTTCAGTGTTTACATAGTAATATCACACAATATTCTGTGGGCCTCGAGAAATCACTGAAAACGCTCTGAAACTGGCACTGGGAGCATCCGTTTTCCAAAAGTGGCTGGCACTCAATGAGTTAAAGGACGGCTTTCCCGTGGGGAATATGAATATATATTAAATCTCACGCCCCTAAGGTTTTCGAATCCGTTGAAATTTTTGAAATTGGTTATTCACTGCCATGCCTATCAAGCATCTATCACATTATTTCCATGTCGCTCTGACGCAAAACGCGTCAGAGCGACAATCCCCGCCTTGCGGAAGTCGTGCACCTATGAACTACAACTGTTGTTGGCCATGGTCCCACCTCTAGAGGTCCTCCACGCCCCTTCAGAGGCCTTGACCAAAAACAAAAAGGCAGCCATCTTTTTCAACCGCCTAGCCTGCTGTAGCTAATATTAGCTTTCCATAGTTCCTTGCAAAGAGACCGATCTCGGGAACGGAAGCACGTACCGACACGGGACTGGCGGCATTGGAAAGCTCGTCAAATTTTACATCTAGTAGTAGGTGGGTTGAAGTAACGAAATCAACGCTGAGCAATGTATCCGTTTTTACACATTTTTACAGAAAATAGTTACAACATCAGATGCGCGTAACTCCTACGAAAATGCCTTAAAATGCATGAATTTTTTTTTATGAAGACATCTCCCGACATATATACTTCGGTTTAAATTTGGTGCAATTTGGAGGCAATTTTATTTTCGATTTATTTCTTCTTCTCTATATGTTTTATTGTCGAAGCCTTCTTCTTCTTCTTCTTTGAGTTTTATGGCGGTATATGTGCATTACCGCCACCTACTGGAGTTTGATATCAGCCAAATGCCTGAGGGGTTGGGCATGGAAACGAAGGCCACGCGAGCCCAGTGCATTGTGGGAAATGTAGTATTTCGAGTCCCCGCACCCGCACCTCCCCCCCACCACCCCCCCCCCCCCCACACACACACACACAGAGTGGATTTCGGTTGATATCTCTGGGAGTGGACCTCCAATTTCAAAAATTTCAACGGATTCGAAAACCTTAGGGGCGTGAGATTTAATATATATTCATATCCCCCACGGAAAAGTCGGCCTTTAAGGGGGCCTAACGAAGGGCCAAAGAAGCTTCTTAGCGCTAAGAAGCTTTTGGGAAACCCAGCCAATGAGTAAAAATGGCCTATAGGAAATTATGCTACCCGATTGACCCAACGTTGTAATATTACAACATTTCCATAAAACCTTACAAAAACTTTTTTTTAAAACACTATATTTTCTTCTCCAAAGTACTCCTACAACACCATCTGAAAGGTTGCTTTTTTTTTTTGCCAAGTAGAAATATATCCGGGTTTTGCGGGGATAATGGTCAAGTGCTGAATCATTCTGGGTGATTTCTTCAGCTGAATCAGCGTCTGGACAAGCGTCCTGTTTTTACCAAATTTTGCTGAGGCTATTGTCTTCAGTTCTCCCTGTGGTTGCTATAGGGGAAGTCTCATTTTTGAAATCATAGTTGAAAGTCGTAGAGAATGTTTGTTGTGATCATAGTTTCACTTTTATCTCTAGCTACAATACAGTCATGGAACTCTGGACAAATTCATATCAGAAACATTTGACAACTGATTTTGGTTTGAGAAAGAAAATCTCATCAAAGGGGCCCTGAGGTGGACTAAATTAGGGGCTCTCGATATGAAAAAGGTTGAGAATCACTGGCCTAGGGGACCTAGATCTCTCTCTCTCTCTCTGTCTCTCTCTAAATAATGACATAAGGCTAAATTAAGTAGCCTATAAATAAACAAACCTAAACATGTGTCCTTGTGTATTTTTGTGGTAATTCAATAGCAGACACAATTAGATTTTGATTTGAGGCCAGTGATATTTCAAAACCAAACAGATCATCATCCTACAATGTGTTGCATGTAAAACCTGCAGCTGGATTCATCAACAGTGAAGACCCTAAGTTGGTCATTTATATCTGTGCTTCTGTGGTTTTGTGAAATATGTGTGTATGGGAGAAAATAGATCAGACGCCGAGCTAAACTGGAGCTTTACAGATTGTGGCTCGCCGGCCCCAGTGGGAACGACCTGAACCATTAACATGGGTGCTGGGTCTGACACAGGCATGCACGCACGCACGCACGCACGCACGCACGCACGCACGCACACACAGAGGGTGAATTGTGAATGGAGGAGATGCCTTCTTGTGCAATTATGTTGTCACATGATTAAATCGGCATTATCAGCGTCTTATCACTCCATTCATATGGGCCCTACTTACCTGCCACTAGGGCCCTACTTACCTGCCAGTAGGGCCCTACTTACCTGCCACTAGGGCCCTACTTACCTGCCACTAGGGCCCTACTTACCTGCCAGTAGGGCCCTACTTACCTGCCACTAGGGCCCTACTTACCTGCCACTAGGGCCCTACTTACCTGCCAGTAGGGCCCTACTTACCTGCCACTAGGGCCCTACTTACCTGCCAGTAGGGCCCTACTTACCTGCCAGTAGGGCCCTACTTACCTGCCACTAGGGCCCTACTTACCTGCCAGTAGGGCCCTACTTACTGTACCTGCCAGTAGGCGCAGAAGGTCGTTCGTTATCAGCGATTCGTTATCAGCCATAGGTTTACGTTTTAACGCTTTTTGTTGCTTAAGTCTAACCCTAACCCTCACCCTAACCATAACCCTAACCCTAACCCTAAGTTATTTTATTTGCCTAAATAGAGAGCCAAAGTGAAACGTCACTTCCTGCTTTCTCCCTGTACCAGCGCTGCGGAAAATATTAATGGTGGTGGACGGAGAATAAGGTTACTTTTTTGATCCCGTTTGAATTGTGCCACGGGGTGCCAATGCTAATTTTGTCAATTTAAAATGTAACTTTGCATGTCAAGAAAGTCGCAGTTTGTTGCCAAACTGTTGCACCAGAAGTTATAAATCAAAAAGACTACATGCACTGTCGCCTGTCCACTCGGGTTAACCTATTGTTGCATGGTGTAATTGTAGGGAGCGAGAGAGGTTACAGTATACCCTACTGACCGGTGTTGTGTCAAAAAGTGATTTGCTGCCAGAAACTGATTTTGATCCACGGGACCGCGCACAGTGCTGCCTCAGTGCCTCTACCCACCCTGTGCACCGACCCAGCCCCAACACCCAGCCTGCCTACCCGGCCGAGCTCCCACCTTCTCCGGGCAGACCCCCCTCCAGGACCCAGCACACTAGCTGAACCCATGCGCACCCCACACCGCCCCGCCAGACCCTCGTTCCCCTGATTGAGTTTTAAATCAAGGTGTTTTTCCCCCTGCAGTGTAGGTTATAGCTGAAAATCAACGTGGCATTCTGAGGAGGGAAGAGTGTGTTCATGCACGAGGTGTTGGAGAGAGTGACATCGTGCCACGGCAGCCACGCGTAATTTATTCAAGTGAGGATTTCCTGCACTGCGCAGAGAATACTGTGTGCGCTCAGGCGTACGCCTGGCGTAGTGGGGTTTTTTGCGCTAAGACCAGCTATTTGGTGGCGTTAAAATTGAGAGCACCCAAGGCCGTTTTTTCTAACACATTGTGCTGGAACGCCTAATTTGGCACAGGGAACGCCCAAACCTCTGTTTACGCTCAGAACACAGCGACGGTATCTTCGCCAGAGTGCAAAACACTTGCGGGAGGCAGATGATAGGCTAGGCCCACGGACACGCCTGGGCCACGCCTACACCTGTGTATGCGCTTAGATCCCAGCACAAAACTGGACGGTGGAGGCAGACGATAGCTTAAGATGCAGGGAAGATAGCAATAAGAGGCGCGCAAACAGCAGCGCAAACGATACCGCCATACGAAGATAGGGCCCATATTGTTAAATGTTGTTATTGGGCATTTTTCAATCGGTATACTCAAATCCTGGAGCTTTCCTAGTGGGTATACTGTGTACACCTGTGTATCACATAGACTACACCACTGGTAACACATTTATGTGTGATGAATTGTTTACACTTTAGATTAGAGGATACAAGCCTTATATATAAGCATTATAGAGCAAGACCAGTGATTTACTTACTCTCAAACCAAAATCAGAATGTTTCTGATATGAATTTTTCCATGACTGTATTGTAGCTAGAGATAAAAATGAAACTACGATCACCACAAACATTCTCTACGACTTTCGAATATGATTTCAAAAATGAGACTTCCCCTATAGCAACCACAGGGAGAACTGAAGACAATAGCCTCAGCAAAAGTTGGTAAAAACAGGATGCTTGCCCAGACACTGATTCAGCTGAAGAAACCACTCCAAATGATTCAGCACTTGACCATGATTTTTTTTTTTTTTTTACAATTTTATTTTCCTTTTTCATAAACATACAGTTATAAAACATTCAGTTATCACATTTTTGATTCATTTGCATGTTCATTAGTTTCACCCTTAATCCCCCCCCCCATCCCAACCCTTATACATAAACATACATACATCAAGTTAAAGTAAATTAAAGAATAATACACACACAAAATTATATTAGTTACATTTGTCTCAACTTCACGTTTTCCCTTTTTTTTTTTTTTTTTTTCCCTTTTATTTCACCTCATCAGATATTCCCTAACTAAATAAACAAAACAAAAACACAAAAATATATGTTGCATAGTTTACGTATCAAGTAAAGATGTAGTCGGTCCCACACTTTCAATTAGCTAATACAGGTCCCACCGAGTCACTTTCCAAAAATTCCAAGAAACGTCCCCAAATTGCTTGGAAGACTTTAGGTTTTCCCTTGATAGCAAAAGTCAGTTTTTCCATAGCAAGACAATTAGATAGTTCTCTGAACCATTGATTGATCTCTGGTTTATCTGGATTTTTCCAAAATATTGCCACTGTGTGTTTAGCTTGGAGAAGACAGCATATGATCATTTTCTTCATGTTCTTATCAATATTTAGCTCCTTCGGGATCAGACCTAGAATGCACAGTCGTGGACATATAGGTAGCTTCTCAGATACTATTTGTGACAGTATATCAAGTACTTCATTCCAAAATTCCATTATTCTTGGGCATTCCCATATACAATGAAATAGTGTACCTTTCTCCACATTACACTTTACACATTGGTCTGGAATATTGGCATCAAAATGATTAAGTAGAGCCGGAGTAATATATGTTCGCATAATCCACTTGTACTGTAATAATCTGAACCTTGTATTGACCGTCTGAACCTGCGCATTATAACAAACGTCTTTCCATTCATCATCGTCTATCTCTATATTCAGATCATTACTCCAAGCCAATCTTTTACTTTCTGAGGACTCCTGAGACATCTCAACAAATGTGCTATATATCAGAGATACCTGCCTACGACCTCTAGAGTAATCAATCATCATCTTTTCCAAATCAGAAAGAGGTGGCAGTTCGACTGAGTTGTTCTGTGTCTTTGATATAAAGCTTCTAATCTGCAAATATTTAAAGAAATGTCTTGGCGGTAAATCAAATTTTTTACAAAGATCAGCAAAGGTCAAAAGTGTCTCTTCATCATCATACAAATCCTTAATTTTACGTATACCTTTGTTTGCCCATGATTTGAACCCCAAATCATGTGTCCCCGGTGTAAAGCTTCTGTTTCCCCATAAGGGTGAGAATTGTGAGAGTTTTGCATCCGAGTCAAAATATTTCTTTGCTTTAAACCATATCTCCACTGTGTTTCTTACAAAGGGATTTTGTGTTTTTTTCTTTAGATTCTTAAGAGTATCAGAATACAGGTAGAGATTCAGAGGCAGAGGTGATGTTGTACTCCCTTCTATTTGCACCCAGGGTATAGAAGTTTCATTTGAAAACCAGAACATTGCTGCTCTTATTTGGGCTGCTAAGAAATACCAGTATAAATTGGGTAGTTTAAACCCACCTCTTTCATATGGCAAGTAAAGTAAAGTCAGGCGTACTCTAGGTCTTCTGTTGTTCCAGAGAAAGTTGGTGATCATTTTTTTCATTTTAGCAAAAAACATGGGAGGGGGATTTAGGGGTAGGGATTGAAATAAATACAGGAATTTAGGAAGAACGTTCATTTTAATAATGTTAATACGGCCAATTAGAGACAAGGGGAGTGATGTCCATCTGTTGATGGATTCTGTTACTGAAGCTATTATTGGATCATAATTTGATGGGATCAAGTCTTCTATTCTGGGAGTGATCTTTATTCCTAAATATGTAAATCCTTGTACTGAGTTATGGAAACCTGTATTAATCGGTGGTGTGAGTCTTTCAGATTCCTTTAAAAAGAGAATATTGGATTTAGAGTTATTCACCTTGTACCCCGAAAATTCACCAAAGCTTTTAATCAGTTCTAGGAGAGACGGCAGGGACTGAGCCAGATTTTTCAAAAACAGCACTATGTCATCAGCATAAAGAGCCAGGCGATGTTCTATACCACCTATTGTGATCCCCCTGATTACAGGGTGGGTTCTAATCGCAATGGCAAGAGTTTCAATTGCGAGCGTGAACAACAATGGCGAGAGAGGGCACCCCTGCCGAGTCGACCTAGATAGCCTGAAGGGGGCAGATATCATTCCATTAGTCATAACCTCTGCTGTTGGGTTCTCATATAGGATCCGAATCCATCGACAAAACTTTTCCCCAAATCCAAAGCGAGATAGTATTTCAAAGAGATACGGCCATTCCACCCTGTCAAAAGCTTTCTCAGCATCCAGGGATAGAATGGCCGCATCTGAAACATCTTTCCCTTCATGCAGAATGTTGATGACCCTTCTAATATTATGAAAGGCTTGTCTGCCTCTAACAAAGCCATGTTGGTCTATATTAATCAAAGGTGGAAGGTGTCTCTCCATCCTCAAAGCTAATGTCTTTGCTAATAATTTTGTGTCCGCATTAAGCAAAGATATCGGCCTATAACTACTACAGCTAGTGGGCGCTTTTCCTGGTTTTAAGATGACCGTTATTAGTGCACTCTGCAATGTTGGGGGGAGACCTTTTTCAAAAGCCTCATTCATCATCTCCAAGAACGGGGGTAGGATTTTTGCCTTAAAGGTTTTATAGATGTCAATTGGGATCCCATCTGGGCCCGCTGCTTTCCCCCCCTTCATCGCACACATGGCTTCCGACAGCTCTGAGAGTTGTATTGGCTGATCAAGTTCATCTCTGTCTTCTTCAGGTAGCGAGGGAAATTGAAGCTTATCCAAGAATCGTTTTTGCAGATTGGGGTCAGAGGAGGGTTCTGAGCTATATAAATTTTCATAATAGTTTTGGAATGTATAATTTATTTCTTTAGGATCAGATGTCAGGGTGCCTGCTGTATTTACAATTTCACTTATTGCCCTTTCATTTTGTAAAGCTTTGATACGCCATGCCAATAACTTTCCGGCTTTTTCGCCCTGATCATAAAATGTTTGTTTAAGTCTAGTCAGATTAGCCAGGGCTTTATTAGAAGATAATTCGTTATAGTAGGCTCTTTTTATAGCCACTCTGTGCTGTAGGTCTGGGGTATCATTCAAGAATAATTCCCTCTCAAGTTGTCCAATTTGTTCTTCCAATTCTAACATCTGGCGTTTAAATTTATTTGATTTGAAACTAGTATAACTAATAATTTGTCCACGTATATAAGCCTTGAAGGCCTCCCACCTGATAGATGGAGAGGTCTGTGTAGTATTCAAACTAAAATACAGATCAATATGTCCCTCCAAATAGCTTACAAAGCTAGGGTCATGCAGCCACTTCACATCAAAACGCCATCTTGGTGGGCCTCTAAGTGTTTTCCCTGCAGAGTAGTCAATAGACAGTGGTGCATGATCAGAGATCACTATGCTATTATAGAAGCAGCTATTAACATTCGGCATTAGTCCCCTTGAAACTAAGAAAAAATCAATGCGTGAATGTGTGCGATAAGTGGAGGAAAAGCAGGAATATTCCCTTTTGCCAGGGTTTAACACCCTCCAAACATCACATAGGTTTAGCTCCGACATGAATTGTGAGATCACTCTTCTTGTCTGTATATGGGAGGTGTCTCGACCCGAGGATCGATCTAATAGCGGATCGAGGGCACAGTTAAAGTCTCCTCCCAATATAATATTACCTCTTAGTGAAGAGAGGGTTAAAAAAAGGTTATCGAAAAATTGTGGATCGTCATTATTGGGTCCATATATGTTAATCAGATTCATATGTTCGCCCAATAGAGTGCCTTGTAGTATTATAAATCGGCCTCCTGGGTCAGTGCTAATATCATTGATCTGGAGAGGGACAGTTTTATGAATAAGAATGGCCACTCCCCTTGCCTGTGATGAGTAGTTTGCTGTTATAACCTGTCCCTGCCATCTTCTCCTCAGTCTCAGAACTGTGCTTGGTGTAAGATGAGTTTCTTGAAGGAATATAAGTTTAGCTTGTAAATGTTTAATCCTAGTCATTATTTGTTTTATTTTAGCCAATCCCCCTAAACCCCTCACATTCCAACTTGAGATTTTAAAGTTGTTGTTTGCCATCAATCAGCCTAATAATAGCATATCTACATGGGCCTTCTTATATTCAATTCTGTTTGATTCAGCTCTGTATAGGACTTCAGACATCTTCACATTGTTAGAAAATACAGCATAAAAAAACAAACATAGAATAACAACAACATAGACATGAAATAACGGTACCCTAGGTCTCCCCAAACGAGACCTGTAACCCCTGCACTGCCTATCCATCCCGCAGTTTAACCCACCCCTTACTAATATAGACTTCTTGGTTATTATTAGCCGATCCTACTAAGAGGAGCAGCTATAACGAACAACGTAAACCGCACACAGTATTACCCGTAGCTCCGTTCAGAAAACGGATAAGTAGGTTTTAAACCGTTCTAAAGTGTCACTCACCCCTTTAACGGGTCGTAAATGTTCTCTCCTAGAGCCACAAGCCCGGCGCTCATGGCTGTAAATGTAATTTGAGCATATTTATCTGTTTAGTACTTCTGAATTAGCCAAGTTATACCTTTAGGCTATTATTAACACTCCAGCATAAACCAATTAAATTAGAGGGGGAGGGCTGTACTTTCACAGAGGGGGAATGCTCTGCCATCATAAATGATAATTAACATTACACTATATAGGTGTGTCAACCTGGTGCAAAGAACCTATGCCCATAGACTACAGAATAAAAAATAAAAATGAATGAAAATAAAATATATATTCCCTGATATGGTGAAAATATCAACGAGTGTAGTCTATCACCAATTTTCACTGAGGGGAAGCATTACCCTCACAAAGTGCATCTATTTAGCTCAAAACAGGTCCATAGTTTCTATAAAAATAAAAAAAAATATATATTTCCCCAAAATTACCGCAGAGTGAAAGAACCATCAAGTTTGGAATTGTTCATCCGTCAATGGCACAATAAAGATTCAGCATTTCAGCGAGTGTCAAACATAGCTGTCGTTTACTATGGCATATGTGCATCTTTGCAGGTGAGAACAGGGCAGATTGCAGAATCCACTTCAGACGAGCACCACACGACGCCACACTTCCTTCTCCTCTCAGCCGTGGCTGCATTATAGAGTGTGTCATCCCTAGACTAGCGCAGCTTATGATCAAAGACTATATAAAAAAAAATATATATATATATATATCTATATCAATATTACTGAAAATAATAACAAAAAACATATACATATATAAATATATATTATTATTTCAATTATCATTATCATTACTATTATTTTTTAACTATTCTTTTTTTATTCCTGACATGACTGTGATAATATCAATAACGTCTATAATGTCATTACCAAGCTTGAGATTTTCCATCCAGAGCATTATAGTTCCCTCCCGTTATGTTATCCATTCCAGCTGGAGTGAAATCAAGTTGTCCTGGAAGGGTGTCTATCAGCCCACTTACTGACGTTTATCCAGGTCTTGAAGAAAAGCTTCAACTTCTCCGGGGGTTTCCATCATATGTCGCCGTCCACCATGGAAGATGCTCATCCTTGCAGGAAATATCAGGCCAAATTCCACATTTCGAGAGCGCAGCGCTCGTTTCACGGTATCATACCTCTTCCTCTTCTCCACCACCTCCGCCGAGTAGTCGGGAAAAAACATGACGTGTTGATTTTCAAACATCACCTTCTCCTTGGCTCGGGCCGCTCTCATCACACGGGTCTTGTCCTGGAAGTTTAGGAACTTCATGATCAGCGCCCTGGGTCTAGCAGCGGGGCCCGTCATGTTACGCTGGCCAATTCGGTGAGCTCGCTCTATTTTCACTGGAGTGGGAAAGTGTTCAAGGCCCAGCATTTCTGGAAGCCATTTCTCTAAGAAGGATTCTGCGTCTTTACCTTCTGTCTGCTCCGGGAGCCCAATCACACGGAGATTGGATCGTCTGCTGCGATTTTCGAGATCCTCGCATTTCTCGGTGAGCGTTTTAACCACCTTTAGCATTTTACCCAACTTTTCGTCCATCACTGCCACTGTATCTTCTGTCACGCCGATGCGAGTTTCGGCCGTATCCAGTCTTCCTGCATATGAGCTTAGGTCTTGTTTAATATCACGTATGGCAGTCAAGACCTCGCCGTGTCGGGCATTTACTTCTGCTTTCAGAGAGTTAATCGCTGTTAGTATCTCTTGGTTCTCGCTAACGCTAGTTGGGCTAGGGTTAGCTTTAGCATTCATAGTAGCATTAGCCTCCCCGGTAGCCATCTTAGCTTTGTGAGCTTGTCTTGTAAGTAGCGGACTTGTTTGTTCTCCAGCGTTTTCAGTTTTTGTTTTGGATGTTTTCTTTCGGTGGCCTCTTTTTGACATCGTCTTATCCCATAATCTAGGGTGTTCTGGTGGTGTCTCGATATATAAGAACGGGATAAAATTATTATATTGCTCGGAGCGAAAGGGCTTGCGACCGCTCAGATGTCCGCCATAACCGGAAGTCACTTGACCATGATTAGTTAGAGCAATGGTTCTCAAATGGGGGTCCGGGGACCCCCAGGGGTCCATGGCACTTCCAAACGTTTTCAGGAAAATAAAAATAGAAACTTTTTTTTTTTTTGCAAAAGCTTCATAGTTCAACGAAAATATTGTATGCTTTAAATCTAATATGGTTCATGGATTACATTCTAATCTGACAAACCTGTCAAATTTAAAAGTGAAGCACGTTACCATGGAAACAATTAAGCTTAGCCCAAAATCACAAATCAGAATGAGGGGGTTCCCGGTATATTCTCTATCTTGTAATGGGTCCTTGGCTGAAAAACATTTGAGAACCTCTGGGTTAGAGATCTCACAGAGGTAGACAACTGCTGGTCATCAGCTTGTTATCCGGGTAGAAACCTATGCTGCTACATGTCCAATTGATGTACATTAACCTGTCTTAACCTGTTAAATTACAGCTGATCCGAGATTATGTACTGAATTGCCGAGCAACAGTAACTTCTTACTGTTTTTTTTTTTTTTTACAATGCATCTGAACGCAACATGCAATATACCAGCTGAATAAGTTTCAAAATGTTCATGTCATTCTGGCCAATACTCCACTTCTGTTATATGTTATATCAACACGTTCTCACTCCGACCACGTAGCATATTGACGCTTTGTCCCGTCCCTTATGCGCCACTTGTTACTAACATGGTACCCTTGAGCGACCCATGAAACGACTTGGACTTTCCGACTAAACTCAATGCAAACCCATAGAAGTCAACTTTGACGCTTATGGCAACTGCTCCCCCATCAGCCTAACTGCTCGCCCATTAGTCAACTGCTCACCATTAGCGTCTGGGGGGAGGTTAGGTTTAGGCGTGGGAGGTGGGAGAGGTTAGGTTTAGGGTCTGGGGGAGGTTAGGTTTAGGCTAGGGTGGGAGAGGTTAGGGTTAGGGTTAGGGTCTGGGAGAGGTTAGGTTTAGGCATGGGGTGGGAGAGGTTAGGTTTAGGGTTAGGGTCTGGGAGAGGTTAGCTCCTCCAGACCCTAATGGGCGAGCAGTTGACTAATGGTGGAGCAGTTAGGCTAATAGGGGAGCAGTTGCCATAAGCGTCAAAGATGACTTCCATGGGTTTGCATTGAGTTTAGTCGGAAAGCCCAAGTCGTTTCATGTGTCGCTCAAGGGTACCATGTTAGTAACAAGCGACGCACAAGGGACAGGACAAAGCGTCAATATGCGACGCGCTCAGAGTGAGAACGGGTTGGTTATATCGTCTGTCCAGAAAAAAAAGTCACTTAAGCAACATCAGCCTTTCACCCAACACAGTGGCAGAGCGGATTACTGAGCTGTCAAGTGACATTTATGATCAGTTCTAATTCTAGCTGGAGTTCCAAGGGACAGTTGAAAATTAACACTGCCTAATTTAGTAATGTGCATTGTCCCTAAAAAAAGAAAACAATGTCCCTCAAATAAACAAATACATTGTTAATGTAAAAAAGTAGATTGTCCCTCAAATAAATGAATAAATTGTTAATGTTGAGAATTCGAACGGTTGCATTTTTCTCTCTTTTTTTAAATACATGAAGTGGCCCCCTTGTGACAAGACTGGACACTCAGTGGCCCCCAGGTCATTTGAGTTTGAGACCCTTGCATTATATGGTCTGGACCCTAGACATTCTGCTGCACCACTCAGAAGGATATTCAGAGTCGTTCCTTGGCACTTGCGCGATAACCGCTGAGGTTGGTGAGTTGATGGTGAGTCAGCCTCACTTATCTGTACAAAATCAGACTAACCTGGAATGAATTGGTTCAGTTTTCATGAAGCTATTACTGTCAGAAAAGGACAAAATCGAGCGAATATCGAATATAAAACCAAGGAGAAACATAAAGCAGAGAGCTAAACATGGAGAACATGGAACTGAATCCCAAGCATGTGTCCAAGTCAACTTTGCTCAAGTCCCAAGTCAGTGTCAAGTCTTGGGTGAGACAAAAGTCTCAAGTCAGTGTCAAGTCTAAATGTAGACAAACAAGTTGAGTCCATGTCATTAATGTCAAGTCTATGTCATCATTGATATCAACTTTCAAGTCTAAATGTAAAACAGCAGGTCAAGTCAGAACAAATCATGGGGCCTATCTTCGCTAAAGCGATAATTCAGCGTTTAACGCCGCGCAAATTGGGGACATGCACAAGCACTGTTATAATTGTAGGCCTACTGGACATAGGTGTGCCAATGCCAAAGCATGCACGTAGTTACGGGTGCGCCTGGGTGTGCAAATGCAAATGCAAATTTGTTTCACAATTTCAAAACTAAAAACAGATGGCCGCCAAGTACACGGACCCATGCAGCAGGTGATAGAATGCTCGTAAGCAGTGGTGGAAATGGCCAGGTTTTACTCTGGGAACCCTACTGCTAATAAATGGGAGGCTATCAGGCGTAGTTTGTTTCTGGGTGGTATTCCGACTCCGGGAGTTGGGTTTAGGCACTGGTAGGCACTTGGTTGGGGTTAAGGTTTGGTTATGCTGGGCGGTTGGGGTGAGGGGGGTTGGGTTATAGGCATTGGTAGCCACTTGGTTGGGGTTAGGGTTTGGTTATGCTGGGCGGTCGGGGTGAGGGGGGTTGGGTTATAGGCACTGGTAGCCACTTGGTTGGGGTTAGGGTTTGGTTATGCTGGGGGGTTGGGGTGAGGGGGGTTGGCTTTATAGGCACTGGTAGCCACTTGGTTGGGGTTAAGGTTTGGTTATGCTGGGGGGTTGGGGTGAGGGGGGTTGGGTTATAGGCACTGGTAGCCACTTGGTTGGGGTTAAGGTTTGGTTATGTCAACTTCCAAAAAACATTTCATAGTATACAGTACATTGCTTTCTGATTTCTTGTAAACATTCCTGAATATATTTTTAAGTAAAACTAACTTGAAATGTTTAAAACTGTATTTTCCCCTGTACGCTTTGGCAGCACTGTAATGCATATGGTCATGCCAGTAAAGCCTATTTGAATTACATTTAATTGAGAGGGACTGGGAGAGAGACAGACAGAGAGAGAGAGAGAGAGAGAGAGAGAGAGCGGGAGAGAGAGAGAGAGAGGGGGGGGGGGGGATACAGAGAGAGAGGGAGAGAGAGAGACAGAGAGAGAGAGAGAGAGAGAGCGAGAGATAGAGAGGGAGGGATACAGAGAGAGAGGGAGAGACAGAGAGAGAGAGAGAGGGGGGGAGGGAGACAGGCAGAGAGAGAGAGATCTGCACATCTTGTACATAGACAGTCATGTTGTACATATCTACATGTGATATCTTTAACTCATCTGCCCTATATCCTAATTTTAAACTTGTGTTGCCTAGCCTTATGTACAGTACAAAATATCTGTATTAAAACAGGCTATAGTTGTGCTACAGTTTTGTTATAATTGTGTTATTATTAAAATATGATATGTTATGTTATATTATTATTGTGAATTTTTGTTTTGTTTCACACTTGCTTTGACAATGTAAATGTAGCTGTTTTCCATGCCAATAAAGCCTTTTTGAATTGGGAGAGACAGAGAGGGGGGGGGGGAGAAAGAGAGAGAGGAGAGATTAGGCGCTTTCACACCGGCCTTGAAAGCTGCAAAATGCACGGAAAATACGATCGGCGCCTCCGATGTGAAAGTTGTGAACGCGGGTTGGTGGCTAATTGTTGTACGCCTTTGGTTCCGTCAGCCGACCTAGTCACAGCGCCAGGTTACCAGGTAACCCGCCTTCACTTGAAAGCGTAGGAACTGCAAGCCGGAACGGTGCGAATGGTCAGCTCATTCATAAAAAAATTACAGGGGAAATCACCTCATGCAGCAAGAAAGTGCATGAGTGAAAGTAAAAAAAGTAGCCTATACAATCATGACTGCAGGGACGAAAGGAGGAATGCTTCGTGTCTGTAAGTAGGTTAGGCTTTATGCTCAAACGATGTTGACATTAGTAGGTACAATTAATGGATATAATAATACGCTTCAGAGGACTATAGCTGTCTGTGGCGAGTTGGTCTGAGGATATTCCCTCTGGAAACCAGCTCCAGAACTGCAATCTGTCTAGCTAGCCACTTGTGCATTCCCATAGCCTATACTATTCCCCCGACGAACGTTATGCAGACTGCAGCTGTTTGATATGCGGGCGTCGTCTTTCAGAACGGAGTACGGACACTAATTAGGCTACTTCATGGGAATAATTTGCTTTACACAAAACTGGAACCAAAAGATAAGAATTAGCCTTGTACCTAATAGGCTACATGATGGTGCATCCATAAAGGCGATCAGATGAATATTGAAAGCCTTGTTACCATGCTGCATGTGGACAACACTTTCATGTTTTATCAGTTTGATCCTTACCGACCGCAGCTGCACGTTGTTTTATCAGTTTGATCCTTAACAACCCGCAGCTGCATGTCGTTGGCTGGCATACATCGGCGATGTTTGGTTGTTGAATCAATTCGTTCATAGGCTACACTAACCTATGAAAATATACATTTGGGCTAGGAAGAGCTGGGTGGAAATACCTCCGCTCGCCTTTCAATCCGGGAGCGGTGGCTGTCGCCTGAAAGTACACCCCAGGACGGGAATGTGGCGGTGCTGCTTGGCTGTGTGTCAAAGCAATTTCTGTGGCGAGGCTGGCGGTTTTGCGGGACTTCTGAACTGCAATTTTGCGCGATCTGTGTGTGTGAAAACGGCTACAGAGAGAGAGATAAGCTGATGTGCAAGATAAAAATGTCTATACCTACTGTAGGCCTGGCTGCTGTATGTGGGATTAGCTGATGATGAGCATTTTGGTAAACAAACCGCGTCACTGGGTGGAAACGGCAATGGGACCCTATGGAGCCTGAGCTTGAGCGTCTCACTCTAGCCGGCTGACCCTGTTTACATTTTAAAAACTACAACAGTTCGCACAACTTTAACACAGCATGCATATGATTATACATCAAACTCTTGAGCTACTTCTGCTCTCACTCACAATGTCAAAATGTGATGTGATAGCCTATATAGTTTTTTATAGTTTGTTTGACACACAACTCATACTAGTTAACTGCAGGGTGTTGGCAACTCTGATGAAGACGCATGGCGTCGAAACGTTAGTTTTTCAATAAAGTTTTTCAAAAAGGATCTGTGTGCTCCAGTGGCCTACTTTGGGTTTTTTTTGGACCTAAAGTGTTTTCTTTCAAGTTTATACTTGTCCATTCTCTGGGAGCACCGGACCAGCCTGTTGGGCTGTCTCGGGTGGAAGCGCGCCTAACCTCATCCTTGCAAGTACACACACACACACACACTTTCTCTCTCTCTCTCTCTCTCTCTCACCCCTCCCCCCACTTAATGACACGACAACACTTGCAGGCGGCATAAATAGATAGGGATGTGAAATTCAAAGTAAAATAGTTAACTTCAGGCAGACTCCATTTTGAGACACGGAGAGCAGGAGGGAAACGGCTGAGGCAGTGAGTGTTTACATTATTATTGTTGTTTTTACTGTCAACATATATGTGATGTGATAGCTTATAGTTTATAGTTTGTTTGACACACAATTGATATTAGTTAACTGCTGCGGGGTTCTCTCTCTCTCTCTCACACACACGCGCACACACACACACACACACACACACACACACACACACACACACACACACACAGACACACACACTCTCTCTCTCTCTCTCTCTCTCTCTCTCTCTCACCCCTCCCCCCACTCAAATGCCACGACAACACTTGCAGGTGGCATAAATAGGCGGATGTGAAATTCAAAGTAAAATAGGTCACTTCAGGCAGACTCCATTTTGAGACACGGAGAGCAGGAGGGAAACGGCTGAGGCAGTGAGTGTTTACATTATTATTGTTGTTTTTACTGTCAAAGTCTCTGAGTCAGTTGTCTAGCCGAGGTCTACTGTGTTCACCAGCCTGTTCAACCCTGTTTTTCCAGTCATGAGAAAAGAGGTGAATTGTGAGACAATGATGATGTCAGAAAAACAAAGAGAAGTTAGCATGTGCCTGCAGCCTATAGAAGCCTATATAGTTTGCCAGCTTTATGCAGGTGTAACGGCGTTGTGTTGATGGTAATTGCAGCAATCCATGTTAAGGGCTTGCCCGGGAGTGGATTCGAACTGCCGACCTCCAGCTTCCAAAGTGCACACGCTAACCACTACACCAAGAGAACTAGCTCCCTTGGCGGAGCTGATTAACAGGCCTTTATACTGGGGGAGTGAGTTTAACCAACTTACTCGGGACTCACGAGGAATCGGGGCTGATTCACTCGGTTACACAGGCAGCTCGTGACGGTGGGGCGGGGAACGCTCTGTCTTATCTGCTATTCTTCATATTTAAGCTGGAATTATACCTCCCACACGGACTGTTGCACGGAAATGAGAAACACGGAATCCTGACGAGAAAACGTTTGGAGCTTTTATACTCTTTGCGGGTTTCTGCTCGCGGAAGTGAGCGGGAGTCTTGAAAATTCCACTTTGTCCGCCCAGCTGCATCCGCGTAGTTACAAAATTTGGGGTGTGCACGGCCAGGCGAAAACTGTCAGGGGTGATGCGTGTGTATGAAGTGGCACTGGCGACATTAGCCCACTTCTTTTTACTCTCGTCCATAGTATAGACCCTTTTCACTGGGGCCATTTTGTGTCAAAAAGGCATAGTAAACACAGGTGCAAACAAGACACTAATGAGGGTTTGCAACTTCTATGACTGGAAGTTGGAAACCCTCATTACTGTTTTGCTTGCACCTGTGTTCACCCTGCCTTTTTCAAAACAAAATGACCCCTGTGAAAAGGGTCTACCGAAGGCAAGAGTCAGGCAATATTGAAAGGTGGTCTGAATTCAAGATTAATTTAATTGGCAGAATAAACCTGTTTAAAATGATGTGGTTGCCAATTTTTTTATACATATTCCAGACTATTTCACTTACCCCACCAAAATTATTTTTTAATGAGGTGAACTCCCTTCTTTATTCCTTTATTTGGCCAAATAAAGCTCATAGATTAAAGAAAAAGTTGCTGTATTATCCTCGAGAGGAAGGAAGCTTGAACCTTCCGAATCTGGAACTTTACCACAACGCAGCTCAAATGTTTTATTTTGATCATATAATAAACAATACAGTTGATGAACCATGGATACATATAGAGACAGTTACAGCCTAATAGTTTTCTTTCAGCTCTTATCTCAAAGGGAAAAAATAAAACTACAAATCAATGCTTGGGGCGGAAAATGAAAAAATATCAGGCGAAGAAATAGGAATCCCTAAACACATACAAATGTGGAATACCCCATCAATAACTATGCAGAACACCCATGCAGTATGCAGAAACATGCAACAACCTGGTAGTTGTTTCTGACGGAATTGCTTCGTCTGCTCCTTGTACTGCTGAGGGTTCTGTCTGGTGCACTGGAACATTAACGGATGGACTGCTCACAACTGTGAATTTAGGAAGAAAATATTATTTGATCATAACCCAGATATTATTTCACTGAACGGAAAACATCTAAAACACGACAAGAATGGTGCTGGAAATGGAAACTTAGGATAAATCAAGACAAATTAGAGCCGTGCGCTTTGGGCGGTCTTAAGTACCAGAATTATTCACAGGTGTTGCCAGGCATTGCTGGGCATTACGTCAATCAAAACCAATCAGATTCCCGTCTCGCGATCGCTGTTGCGAGGCATGCAATATGCTGTAATTCTCTCCATGCGTAATAGAGTGGACTCACTCATGCGAGGACAGAGAGAGATGGAGAGAGTTTATTGACAGATCGTCTGTGGTGCCAATGACCCTCTGGGTTATGAAGGTAAATAGCCTATGTCCATTGTCCAACAAGTTTTCTCAATTCATTTCCCTCTTTTATTTTATTTATTTTTTATTTTATTGCCTCACTGAATTATCTGCTAATACCCAATTTTAGCAGCAGAATTTGATGTCCTGGTGTGCCAGGCTGTGCATAATGACATATCCAAAATGAATTTTACTTTGCACTGCGCTGTGCAGCACGAAGATTATGATGCGCTCCCAGCGCAGCGAGGTATTTAACGTGTAAGAGGTCCTTTTTAAAGCTCTTAGCGCAAAGTAATAGAACTTCCCTACAGCTGTGCAGCAGTCTCTGACGAGGGGACAACTGTTGCCAAGAAACTCATTCTGAAGGAATGGAAATCCCCCTCTTCACCTTCTTTTCAATTGTGGTTGACGGATATGACCTCTGTTATACGGATGGAGTAGTCTCGCTGGCCAGCCTCCCCTCCCTTCCGTGAGAGGAGTCTGGCTGCACGGAAACAGGCAACTGGGATAAGCCCTCCCCTGCTCTACAGCTGCTCCCCATTGGAGCGACTGTTTCACTCGCTGCCGGATGTCCGTTCCCGGCTTATTACAAGCTCTGTCATTGGCTCCAACCATGTCACTCAGAGCCTTCCCTCCTCCCTGTGTGTCGCTGTAAATAGTGCCCTGCCGCCTCAGTGAAAACAACAATGCTAACTAGCTAGCAAGCTAACGGCAGAAACCTACACACTAGCTCGTTGCTACACGCTGAAAATGGCAAGTTGGATTGTTGGAAACTATTTTCCAAGGGCACTGCCGCCAAGCGCCGCCCATCGCAATCCCACAATGGAGACCTGCGCCGCCAGACTCTTCTCACGGTTGGGAGGGGAGGCTGGCCAGCCAGACTATGGATGGAGAGACTAAGGTCGCTTTCACAAATAAGCTGGTGGACTCAGCGGGGGTGAAGTTGCAACATTGTTTCATTTTTCATTTGGTCTGGTTCGCTTACATGCAATTTGCCAAGCGCACCAAACTTTCTGAACAATGTCACGTGGTCGAAACGGTCACTCGTCTATTGGACAGAATATAGAGGGGAAATCTCTCCTCTTCTGCCGCCTTGTCTGCTGAGGGCTGACTGAACAACACAAGTGAATCCGCGAAACACAACCCATAGAGAAACGCCACCTTTATGCGATCTTGCGATTTCTGGTTTTACTTTGGTGTTGATAATATGTAATATGTTTTTTTTTCTGTGTCCGAGCCTGTTCGTGTGTTTTGTTTGTGTACTGTTCAGGAGGAATTTAAAATAAAATATAAAGAAAAAAACGCTCTCCAGTGTTCAGTTTTTACCACGTGCGAAGCACGGGTCAACACAAGTATTTCAGTATCAGTCAGTCATATGGAACGGAAAGGACGCTTTCTACTTTCGGGGACGCTGGATGACTTTCACTCTCGTTTCCCGAACGGGTGGTGTGTTTCAATACGCCTGACCCTGCCGGCTTGGGACGCTGCCTTCATTTCGACGAGCACACACTGACTCACACATTAGAGACAACCATAAATATTCCACCAGAGGGAGCTCTACACAGACTTTGCTCCTTTTCAATTTAAAAGCATGATGGGGAAAGAATCGTTCCTGTACTCTGCAGCCACAAAATGGAACAGTCTCCCCAAACAGATTAAAACTTTCCCGAATCTATCTAGCTTTAAAAAACAGGTGAAAAAATAGCTTTTAGATAATAGGGCAGTATTGTATTTCTTATTTATTTTATTCTTTCTATTATTATAATCTTGTTTTCATTTGTATTTCAATCTTTTAGTTCCATAGGATCATCATTTTTGGTGTAGTTCTTAATTGATCTGTATTCTTGTATATTTTAGATTGCTTTTTAGTTCTTAATTGATCTGTATTCTTGTATATTTTAGATTGCTTTTAGTGAGATTTTAGTTTGTGGCCTTCTTTGTGAGTGTTTGACTGTTAGTCATATTTGTACTCTCACGTCTTCTTTTCTTTTCTCCTAAATTCAACTCAATCTTTTTACACCAAAGGACCACAATGGAAATAAGCCCTGGGCTTTTTTGTGTTATCCTTGACGGCTTGTGCTTTTGTGTATGCTTATTTATTTTGCCTCCTTTGAGCTGATGAAATGTATACCTGTGGCATTTAAGACGTGTCAAATTAATTAATTAATTAATTCAATCATTCATTCACATACACCTCCACAGTATCATATTTAGTCAAACTCATCCTCTTTTTGTTTAGTCAAGTTTTAGTCGACTAAAAGTATTTTAGTCTTGTCTTAGTCAATGAAACTACAAGTCTGAACATTTTAGTCTCGTCTTAGTCTTGGGGAAAAATTGGTAGTCGACTCACATTTTTCGTCATAGTTTTCGTCGACGAAATGAATACTACTCCACACTGACTCACACGTCACACACACACACCTCCTCCTCCTAATGCAAATACCCTCGGCCCATTTTACACACTCGCTATTTCGTTAGTATTTTGCTTCGGCCCGTGCTAAAATGGTAAGTGGCTAGCCTACATTTTCCAGACATGAACTCTGTCAGAGAGTTCCCTAAGTAAGAACACAAACAAGACAAAACAGACAAACAGGCTCAGACACAGGGGAAAGAAAGTAAGAGAAACAAAAAAATATATAATCAACATTCAACATTACAAAGTGGTGCCGCCAGCCACCTAAGGTGCTTATGTTCTTGTAAACGATATACCTGGGGTCTCACTCAAGGGGTCTATGGGAAGCCAGCCGGGTGAGTCACCCGTCACCCCTAGCCTTGTTGAGGTAAACTAAAAACGGGTCCCAGATGGTTATACATTTTCTAGGTGTGTAGGTTCTCAGGAACCTGAGTCTCTCCATGCGTATAACAGAGGTCATGTCCGTCAACCACAATTGGAAAGTGAAGAGGGGGATTTCCATTCTTTCAGAATTTGTTTTTTGGCAACAGTTCTCCCCAGTGTCAGAGACTGTTGCACAGCTGTAGGAAAGTTCAGAGACGACTCAGAGCAGCCGAAGATGGTGAGTTCTGCCTCCGGCTGAAGGGCCACCCCATAGGCCTTAGAGTACCAGTCAAATATTCTGGCCCAGAATCCCGTCAGTGAGGGGCAGAACCAGAAGGCATGAGACAGTGTACCCTCCGACCCTTGACATCTTTCACACAGTGGTGAGATAGTAGGGAATATCTTGTGTAATTTCTGCTTATGGTGGAGACGGTGAGCGACTTTAAATTGAATCAGCTGATGTCTGCTATTAACTGAACAGAGTTGTACAACCGACAGGCTCCTTTCACATATAATGTCAGATAATTCAGTACCAAGTTCTTCCTGCCATGCCTCTCTAATCCTCTCAGTAGAGGCCATGGTACAGTCATCAAACAGACACACAAATCTAGAGATGAGATGCTTGGAGTGAGGAGCAAAACATCGAAAAGAGCATGTTCATTTGGGAGCGCTTCAAAGGCCAGAATCTTGGATCGAACATAATTTCTGATTTGTAGGAATCTGAGCCAGTTCGTGCCAGGCAACTCAAACTTCCTTTTCAGTAAATCAAAGGATGCAAAATGACCATCTATATATAGGTATTTGATGGAAGCCATCCCTTCTCACTCCAGGCATGGTAGTTTCTATCTGACCAAGGAGGCAAAAAAGAGTGATTTAAACAAATTGGAGTGTGGATAGAAACATCTGGTAGACTCAAAACTTTCCTAACTTGGTTTAGAATTCTGATGGAGTTTCTTACAACAAAACCCAAATCCTTAAAAGTCCCCGGCCTCTCTAGCTTAGAAAATAAGATGGCAGGCAGAGAAGAGTTGGCAATAGAGCTGGCCTCCATTTTCAGCCACAGGGGGGCCCTGAGAGCTAAATTGTCAGGGGGCCCTTGCAGCCAAAACATTAGAGCTCTAACATTGGCAGCCCAATAGTACTGCTTAAACACTGGTAAGGCCAGCCCTCCTTCAGACGTGGGTTTCTGTAAGTGAATTTTTGAAATTCTATGATTCTTATAATTCCAGATATAGGACAGAATTATTGAGTCCAGTTCTTTGAAAAAAGCTGATGTAAGGAAGATGGGAAGGTTTTGACACAGATAGAGGAACCTGGGAAGTGAAACCATCTTAACTGAGTTTATACGTCCAATCATAGACAAGGGCAATAGTTTCCAGTTTTCTATACATTGTTTAAGTCTTAAAACAAAATTACCAAAATTCAACTTAAATATTAGTTTAGGATCTCTGGGTATGGTCAAGCCAAGATAGGTGAGGCGGTCTTTAACCAGTTTGAATGGGAGACTTTCAAGGAAACCGGGAGTAAAGACATCAGTGAGAGGCATAAAGTCACTCTTTGTCCAGTTAATTGTGTATCCGGACAGCCTACCGAAGGAGGTGATTCATTCTAGGAGAGGGGGGATCGATTGTTCTGAGTTATGTAGGTATAATATTACATCATCGGCGTACAAACTGATGCGCGTCTCAGTACCTCTGACCTTCAGGCCTGTGATATCTGGGTGACCACGTATTTTAAAAATACGTGGTAAATTTTTAAGGCAAGAGGCTCGAGCGTGACGTCGAAGAGGGCCGGTGAGAGAGGGCAACCCTGCTGGACCGAGCGAAGTAATGGAAACCTGGTTGATTTATCTCTGTTGGTTAACTGAACATGTCGGATTAGCATAATAAGCTTTAGCCAGGATATAAATGAATCGGCAGAGTGGCACCTACTGGCAACACAAAAAGTGGTTTATCTTAAGAACCGTTCATCCGATTGACTTCAAACTTGGGGCGCACTCCCCAAGTTTGAAGTCAATCGGATGAACCCTGAATCCTGGGAACTCGAAGTAGTTGCTGAATTTCTTGCAATTTAACATAGCACCTCCTACTGGCAACACAAAAAGCAGTTTATCTCGAGAAACATTTGTTGGATCGACTTCAAACTTGGGGAATATGCTTAGGGGGACCTGACAGAGTGCAGTGTGTGCAGGGGGGAAGCGCCCACGGGGTGGTGCATGGGGGAACGGGCACTGTACTAGTAATCCCTGATGACAACATCACTAGTGACGTCATCCCTGATGCCATCATCACTGACTGATGACATCATTGATGACATCATGCCTGATGACATCATCACAGAACACAATAGCCTCACCGAGGAAGGATTACATCACTGATGACATCATCAGATATACTGACACACAGACACTTGCACAGACACACAGACACAGCATCAAGCACTTCATTTCCTGCATTGTGATGATTTTGTTATGCACTTGCAGGCAGTGTTGGGGGTAACATGTTACAAAGTAATGCGTTACTGTAATCACATTACATTTGTCAGTAACAAGTAGTGTAAGGCATTAGCGTTCCTAAATTCAGTAATCACATTACAGTAACTAATCAACCACTTAAGTCGTTACTTGCGTTACTGAACTCTCACCACAACCCAGCCAGAAGACAATTGGTGAGTCTAGATCAAAGGAGAGGACCCCATAAACACAACAGGGAATTTAACCAACCCCTAGACTGCCCTTGTCCCACAGGGTGAAACCCCCTCTGCCCAAACAGACGGCCCCTCGATCAGCCAGGCTCCTACAGCTTTATCGTTATCAATTAGCTATAGTAGTTTGTAGATTGAGTGTGATGAAGTGATGCTTTAATCATTATGTTGATGCTTCCATTATGTTGTGATTGAATACATCTTTTTTATTATACATTCTATAGACTCCAGTGGTTATTCATGTATAGCTCTTTCTGTGGCCTTAGCTGTGAAGAGGCTCAGAGTACAAATTCTAGCCTTCAATAGTTGTACAAAATACAATTATTAAGAATTATGAGACTGACCTTGATTGGTTTGCTGTCAGTCTGATGAGTCTGATTTGATAGATAATTAGCATATTACCATAGTTTATGAATATCAATAATTAATCATTATTGATAATCATATCCATAACCAAACCAGCTCCTAAACGCACAACACCATGGACCGGCAAAATCCTATCCGTGAATTATGTCAGTATCAGCACCCAATACATCAGATCGGCAATTAGGCCCCGCCCACTTTTAGGGTGAAAACACAAGCCTCTCCCCGTTGACTTCAATGTAAAATAGTCAAGTCAAGTCAAGTCAAGTTTATTTATATAGCCCTAATTCACAAGCATGTCTCAGAGGGCTTCACAGAAAGTATGTCTAGCTGATTCTAGCTAACACACAGTAACAAGAATATACAGAATAAAGATAACATTTGAACATTTGAAGAAAGCAGGAGAGTGGAGGAGGGAGGGAGAGGGAGGAGGGAGGAGAGGGGGGAGGTGGGGAGAAAATAGGAAATGTGGAGGAGGAGAGAACAGAGGAGGAGAGATGAGGGTACAGGGGAGGGAGAGCCAGGGTAGGGGTAGGGTCTAACTGTCTAGGGTAGGATACGGGCCCGGATTAGGGCGAGGGTGGGGAGAAATGGGAAATGTGGAGGAGGAGAGAACAGAGAAGGAGAGGGTGCAGGGGAGGGAGAGCAGGGGGAATGTGAGAGGGAGGAGAGGGCAGAGAGGAGGAGAGAACAGAGAAGGAGAGGTGGGAGGGCGCAGGGGAAGGAGAGCAGCGGGAATGTGAGAGAGGGGAGAGGACAGAGAGGAGGAGAGAACAGAGAAGGAGAGGTGGAAGGGTACAGGGGAGGTAGAGTAGAGGTAGGGTCTAGGGTGGAGGGAGGGAGTAGGATACGGGCCCGGATTAGGGCGAGGGTGGGGAGAAAATGGGAAATGTGGGGGAGGAGAGAACAGAGAAGGAGAGGTGGGAGGGTGCAGGGGAAGGAGAGCAGGGGGAATGTGAGAGAGGGGGGAGGACAGAGAGTAGAGGTAGGGTCTAGGGTGGAGGGAGGGAGTAGGATACGGGCCCGGATTAGGGCGAGGGTGGGGAGAAAATGGGAAATGTGGAGGAGGAGAGAACAGAGAAGGAGAGGTGGGAGGGTGCAGGGGAAGGAGAGCAGGGGGAATGTGAGAGAGGGGGGAGGACAGAGAGGCAGAGAAGGAGAGGTGGGAGGGTGCAGGGGAAGGAGAGCAGGGGGAATGTGAGAGAAGGGAGAGCAGGAAGTGGCAGGGATTCAGGAAAATAGGGGAGAAGAGGAGAAGGAGCAGAGGGGGGGAGAATGAGGAGAGAGCAGGAGAAGGGAGGGGGGGGCGGTGGGATGTGGGGGAGGAAAGAGCATGGAAAGAGAGGAGAACAAGAAGGGGGAAGAAGGGAAGAAGCGGGGGAAGGGGGAAAGAGAGGGGGGGGGGGAGAAGATCAGACAACTGACTACTCTAAGCATTAACCAGAGCTAACTGGGACATAGTATCTAGCTAATCTACAGCCTAATCTGGCCTATCCTACCCTGCTCTAGTCTGATTTTAGCCTGAACACTAACAGGTCAGCCTTAGGCTGTAGCTAATCTATCGCCTACCTAAGCTGTTCTAAACCAACCGGCAGCCCTCGACCAGTGATGAAGAGCACCGATGCCCCCCGACCCGGCCCCCGCCCACATAAGGCGTGGGAGGGAAGGCCAGGCCGGGACACAGCGGCACCCCCTCACCCCCAGTGAACGCAAGAAAACCTGTCCACCATATGGTGGCAATCCACACATGGATCGCCACATGGATTGCCCCAGTGACTTGGCTGAGGAGGAACCTTGTGAGGTCGTTGTGCTAGGGGCCAATTGCTGCGGCCCGGGCGGACCCGGGCCGCAGCAATAACAGAAATAGCACTACCCAAAAAATTATAGAAAAATAACAGAATCAATATTGTTTATTAATGACCCCAAAACGCCCCTCGCCTGGCCATAGAATGGGCAAAATACATCGGAAATATTATTTGCAGTGCAGCAACAAGTGAGGATTCACTGCCTCACCAAAATTGACTTTTGGCAGTATTGGGGTGCATTTCAAAGTTGTAAATTCACATCACTTTAACTTTGATCAGGATCAAGTGTGTAAGTCAGAGATCAATTTATGTATACTCATTTTGCTTTCTTGTGTTTCCAGGTTCTTAAAAACTGGTTTCCAGTGGAGTGACATCATGGCGGAGTCACAGACTGCAACATCAGGTGAGTCCAGTCTGACTTTATAGGGTTGGGTTTAGGCATGAGGAGTGGTGATTAGTTAAATTTACGGATGACGAGTGATGATTGGTTAGGTTTAAGCATGCACTGATGATTGGTTAGGTTTATGCCTTGAATATACTTCTGCGCCAGCTTCGACTTGGAGCCTTGCCAGCGGCAGCTAGTCCTTTATACTCGAATGTCAGCTTGACGAGGGGTCGCAGGGGAGTCCCCAGCAAAATGAGTAAAATTGTGTGATTTCACTAGGATTTAAATGACTACAATCCAAGGAGATAATGTAGTGCATACTTGGTAACAGCTTTCACTCTCTCCTGTTATTTCCCCATCTACATTATATTATACTTGCGCTGTTCGCGTCATTTGCATCGCCGTCGAGTCACATTTTCGAGGAGCTGCACATAGGCTGTGCCGGCAGACTCGTCACTCACCACCCGCCGCTTTTCGGCGAGGTGTTTGACGCAGAACTATATTTAGGCCTTCAGGCATGCATGATGAGGAGTGATGATTGGTTAGGTTTAGACATGAGGAGTGATGAGTGGTTAGGCTCAGGCATGAGAAGTCATCATGATCAGGCCCGTATCCAGGGTTTCGAAATTGAAAAAAAATTGAGTCCCCCCCCCCCCTTTTTTTTTGCCATATTTAGAGTAATATATCATTTTAAATAAAAAAAATTTTTTAACCTTTTTTAGCCATATTTAGAGGAATATCTCATTTTTAATTAACATTAGGATACTGTTGCGATGTAATTATTCAGTATTTTCTCCTTTTCTCACTCATTTAGAGCAAAGAGGGAGATATATAGCATGATGATAATGCTCTATATCTCCCTATTTGCTCTGAATACACCAGTTAACATGACACAGACTTAACATGATAGAAATATTATCAGCAAACTTAATGACTAGACTAATTATTCTGATCTGAATGGCATATATCAAGAAACATTGACTCCTCTCTTTGCTGTATAGTGGGAGGTGCATTTTTGAGTAGGCTATTAAAATAGCATGTCAAGTTCACATTTCTTTATTGCCAGATTAAACAATTCTTATTGGTTGTTGATTGGTTCAACACAACATGCACGCTTCTTCTTCTTCTCTAGCATACAAGCATGTAACTTCCTTGATTGTTATTGTTGATCATTATATTTAAATAGGCTACATTTTCATTTCCCGAAACATTCTTAAACAAGAAAGGAACATAGTGCACTGCAAAATATTTTTAATTACATTTGTAAAAAAAAAAAAAAAAAAAAAAAAAAAATCTTTCTCTGAAATTATTAGGGAGGTCCGGACCTCCCTGTTCTCATAGCTAGATACGGGCCTGATCATGATTGATTGATTCGGTTTAGGCATGAGGAGTGATGATTGGTTATAGGTTTGTTGCCATGTTGGCCAACAATGGCACCTGCTTTAAAAGCTACACAGCCGTTTTCTTGTTTTTGTCATGACTTAAAACTTCGCCAACCATATAAATTGCACATTTTAATCAGCTCTGCATCATCGAATGGCTTCTTAACTTTAGCAAGGTCCATGACCATGACACATGCAGCATGCAGATGTTGGTCTTTCTTTTGCAGATGGTAATCACGATAGTAGAAACGGAGCAGTTGTATGATGCATTCATTTTTGCTATTTTTTGTTTCTGCTGATCTGATTTTGTAGGATAATTGGCATTACAACTGGCAACATGCATTGTGCTGAATTGCCAGTTTAGATTGTCAGCTACAGTCTGCAGGCATATCATGCATGTTGGTTTAGCATTGACATGGTCCGGTAAATTAAAACAAACTGTTCAGTCTAGTCAGATTTGAACGTTAGGGTTGTGCTACAACCCAGGTTTTGAACCCAGGAGTGAGAACAAGAGCTCTCACTATTGCCATATCGCTGCCACAGCAGCGTCACTGGATTAACTCATTTTTACTCCAAAAATGACCTTTTCTATAAAACCAACCATCCACCAGTAGGTGGCATGGTATGCATGAGAATGGTGCGGCACCCACTAGCAATCGCTGTCATTGCATCACGTCCGCCCAGCTCTCATGCTCCTCACTCCAACTCATCCAGCCCACAGCGCAATCGACGCAGCAAGGCTGGGTAGTGAGAGCTCTCGTTCTCACTCGTAAAACCTGGGTTGTAGCACAACCATAACGTTTTACTTGGTTTCGAACTCAAGCTCTCACTATTGCCAACTTCAACCGCCCTTGCTGCAGGGAGCACTCCTCAGAGCGACCCTGAGAGGCGTAGGTTAACAACAGACGCATGGCAACCGCCCATGCCCCATCATGTGGCATCGGAGTGACAACAGCACTACCGTCTAGCAATTGACAGGACCGCACGCGCGAAGAGCGAGCCGGACACATCAAGACTGTAGTACCTAAAAAAGTGTGATGAGAGGACCATGAGGCCACAGCGCACATGTCCTCCCCTACACCGCGTAATAATGTGCAAGACGTCGCAACGCCTCGCGTAGAATGCAACTTGATACCCTCCTGGGGTGCCTTTGCACAGAGTATGCTAAAGCAATCGCTTCCACTATCCAGTGTGATAAGCAATCCTTGGAAAGGGGTCCACCCTGGGCTCTCTGCCCGAAACAGACCAACAACTGGTTCGAAGTGCGTAACAAGCGCGTTCTCGCCACGTATAGGCCGAGAGCGCCCTTACAGGACACAGCATGTGCAAACGTCACTCCTCGTCCGAACTAAATGGCGGGGGACAGAAAGTCTATGACCATAGACCTAAAGCTGGCAATAATATTCCTACGTCACCCTGCGTCCATCACCAGCGAACACCATGCAGGACTGCTGCACCGAGAGGGCAATCTTTTTTTTTTTTACCAACCCTCTTTCCTGATGACACGGCCAGCAGCAGCGCAGTCTTCAAAGACAGAAGCTTCAGATCAACGGAGTCCGGATGACCCGAGAGTCCGTCCAGCACCGTGACCAAGTGCCATTTAGGAAAGATGCACCGCGATGACGAGCGCAACGTACGCGCTTCTTCCATGACGTGCAAGATTAAAGGGAGCCCCCCAACGGGTCTACCCTCAATTCCCATGTGGCAAGCAGAAATCGTGGCCACGTTCACCTTAAGAGACTACGGGGACTGGCCCGCGTCGAGAAGGCTCTGAAGGAAACAGAGAACAGGCCGCAGTTCACTGGATCCACTCCTTTATCCACGCACCAACGCGCAAAGACCCGTCACTTGTACGTGTACTGAGAGCGGGTCGAAGTAGCCCTAGCACTCTAGCAAATGTGCAAACCACATTTTTTCTGGCAAGCCCTGGGCTAGCAAATGGTCCCGTTCAGCCAGGCTGCTAGTTTCCACCCGCTGGGGGAGGGTGGCATACCTCCCCCTCCGCCTGGGATAGGAGATCCGCCTGTGACGGCAATGGCCAGGATGGGCCCTGTGCCAAGAATATCAGGTCCGCAAACAATATCTGCTTGGGGAAATCAGCCGGCCTGGCACATGAACCGCTGACAGCGAAAGGAAACGGGGATACTTCCACAGGTGAATCTCCGCCGCTAACGCATCAGAACATGGCGCCCATGTATCAGCCGTTGGAAGTGAAACAGAGCCAGGCAAACCGCCTCCAGCTCTAGCACGTTTATGTGGCGAAGCTCCTGAGCTCCCCACTGGCCGTTCGCCGAGCGGCCTCCGCACACCGCGCCCTACCCCCAGAGGGAGGCGTCGGTGCGAATGACCAACCTGAGCAGGACACGGCCCAACCGAGTGCCTCTCTTGAGAGGTAACGGGGGTCCGGCGACCTGCTCAATGTCCGCCGGGCCGGACACGCCAGAGGAATCCTGCGATAACAGTGCCTGGCCTGGTCCAGGCGATGTCTGAGAAACCAATGAACTATGCAACACAGTCTATGACAACTACAACTTCTGAAGGAACAGTGGTACAAGTTTAGTTCAGGTTAGTTTTTTTTTTTTTTTTTTTTTTAAGCCCCATTCAGCAAGTTTTCCAAGTTTTGCTATTGGGGAAACTGCGCCCTCTGCGTGCAATAGTATCGATAACGATATCGCCGTTCAAAGTCAACAAAACACAGCGCCAGAAAGCTCTATGTACATGTTGTGACATCGGGTACTCACCACGTGATGAAATAATAATCCATAGTTCCGTGAAACATAATTTTCGTAGCAAATCCGAATCGAGTTGATTCCTGGTTTTCAGGAATACAACGCTTCCGCTGTAGAGCGCATGCGCACATCTTTTTTTTTCTTCTTTTTATTACCATGGGACGTGGCAGACAAACTGCTTAGTCCCAGGGCTGGCCAATGGAGGGCGGTGTGGGATAAATAAAGACGAGAGTCTCCCTATTACAAGTCAATCTACCATGGCCTATGACTAAAAAGCTCTTATATTACAGTAAAGAATTTCAAAAATCTTACTGATTGGGGCTTTAAGAGAGAAAGAAGTTAGTTCAAGAAGGGCCCAGATGGAGCCTGAAAAGGTGTGTCTTTAGTCTTTTCCGAAAGATCAGCAGTGATTCGGCCGTCCTGACCGAAGGTGGAAGCTCGTTCCACCATTGAGGTGCCAGGGACGAGAAGAGTCGCGAACGGGATGAGTGACTTTTGAGGCCCCGTAGTGGAGGAGGGGCGAGGCGTCCTTCACTGGTGGAGGAGCGGAGGGAATGGTGAGAGATTTGAAGCCTGACCATAGATTGTAAGTACAGGGGGGCTGTCTGGTGTACTGCCCTGTAGGCCAGAACCAGTGTTTTGAATTGAATGCGTGCCGAGATGGGAAGCCAGTGAAGGTCCCGGAAGAGGGGAGTGACATGAGAGAATTTGGGTTGGTTGAATACCAGACGGGCTGCAGCGTTCTGAATGAGCTGAAGCGGTCGGATGGCTGCAGCAGGTAGCCCAGCCAGAAGAACATTGCGGTAGTCCAGGCGAGAGATGACCAGTGCCTGGACCAGGAGTTGTGTTGCTTCCCTTGTGAGAAACGGACAGATTTTGCCGATGTTGTACAGGGAGAACCTACAGGAGCGGGCAGTTGCTGCGATGTAGGCTGAGTTGGACAGCTGATTGTCAAGGATCACTCCAAGGTTCTTAGCTGTTTGAGAGGGAAACACTGTAGTGTTGTCAATGGATATGGAGAGATTGGTGAGGGGACAGTCTTTCCCGGGGAGGAAGAGTAGCTCTGTCTTACCAAGATTCAGCTTGAGATGGTGGGCAGACATCCAAGCACCAATGTCTTTGAGGCATGCAGTGATACGCGGGAACACGTCCACCGCTGAGGCCATAAGTCCCAACATGACCGTGCACTGATGCACTGACACGGACAGACCCAGACTTAACGCCCTTGCCGCCCGCATGCAACTCTTCTGTCAGTTCACCAAAAACCCCAGGGTCTGCAAGTGATCTGTCACCGCCCTGGTGTGCTCCACGCGGACCCTCGAGTCTGCCACTATAAGAACATCGTCGAGATAGAGGAAGACGCGAATCCCACTCAAGCGGAGGGGAGCCAGGGCTGTCTCCACGCACACAGTGAATGTCCGTGGGCTCAAGGACATGCCAAACGGCAGGACGCAGAACTCGTAAGCTTTTATATATCGTAATATTTTTATATGAGACACAATGTGTCTCATATATTATTACTTTATTAGTTAGTCTGAAGTAATAATTACACTTCAGGGTTAAAGTGGGTGCATCTCATTGTAAAATTGGACTCTGCCCAAATTGGGCTTCAAACGGCCCAAATTGGGCTTCAAACAGCCCAAATCTGGCTTCAAACGGCCCAAATTGGGCTTCAAACGGCCCAAATTGGGCTTCAAACAGCCCAAATTGGGCTTCAAACGACCCAAATTGGGCTTCAAACGGCCCAAATTGGGCTTCATACGACCCAAATTGGGCTTCAAATGGCCCAAATTGGGCCAAAGGTCACGGGCACGCGCGTCGGCCCGTATCGGCCTGGCCTGCTTGGTATCTAATGCCCGGCCTGAATTATGATCCCAGTCCGCCCCTGTTAGGACTGACAGATCTGAGACGTTAATACCACGAGCGATGACGAGATCAAGCGTGTTGCGGTTAGAATGCGTTTGTTCATGAAACAGCTGAGCAAAGCCAAAGGTGTCGACTAAAGATAGAAAGGCTTTGCAGAGTGGGTCAGCTTTACAGTTTACATGAATATTGAAGTCGCCGATGATAAGGATATTATCCGTGCGGGTTACGAGGTCAGAGAGAAAATTGGAAAATTCATCAAGAAAAGATGAATAGGGCCCAGGTGGGCGGTAGAGCATAACTAGGTAGAAGGCTCCGAGGCCAGCTATATTAAAGTGTCTCATGGTAAGTATCTCACATGATGAGAGCTTATACTTTTGATCCTGTAAAAGACTTAGATTTTAGTTATAAATTAGGCCGACGCCCCCACCATTTCTTGACATTCTGGCAATATGCGAATTGGTAAAGTTAGGGGGGGAGGCTTCAATGAGTGGAAGAACAATGTCCGGCTTTAGCCAGGTTTCGCATAATCCCATAATGTCAATATTATGTTCAATGATTAAGTCATTGACCAGGAGGGCTTTATTAGTGATTGATCTGATATTAATGAATCCGAATCAAATAGGTTTATTGTCCATGATAGCAGATTTAGAGCATTCAACACCAAGAGTAGATTTAATTAACATTTTAGCTACTGTAAAGCACCTTGAGATTTGTTTTACATTTTAAAGTGTGCTATATAAATTAAAGCCATTATTATTATTATAATCATTAGGTTGGTGTTTAATGTTTTGTGGGATGGGCGAGAGCGGTGTGAGGGGACGGAGCGATGAAGAGAAACTGTGTTAATTTGAGAGATCGTGGTAGAATACGCAGACGGAGCAGTCGGGTTAATAACAATAAGGTTTGGGTTGGGGTTAGGATTTTGCAGAGCGTTTATGGGTCGGTAACTTACTAGTAATAGTGCGGCGCGGATGGAGCACAGTCTGTATTGGACTTGATAACCGCACAAGGAGAACTACAGATGCAGTCACTCCCGTCGTGACAGATTTTTTTCAGTACTGTGTCCTTGACGATGCGGTGCCGTTTTTGAGATGGTTTGAGATGTCAATAATGGCATTCAACCACTAGGGGACACACATAGTCCATAATGTGTATCTCACTGTAGCGAGCAGCGGGGTCCTGCCTGCCTATAGAGCACGCAGGTATCAGTCCAGAAGTACAGTAGCAGAAGGAGCAGTGCAACTCACTTCTAGAATTGGATTAGAATTGGATTAGATTAGACAGTCAGATGTAGTTGCCACTTCATAGCTTTGCTATTATAAACAGAGACTTGGGAAAAAATGTTGATACTTTGTTAGTTCAGTTGTAGCTTGAAAAAAAAAGCAATATTGATTAATATGAATGCATTTCTGCAGTGTGACTGTGCCAAGCCCCTCACCCCCCCCCCCCCACACACACACACACACACACACACACATGAGCTGTAAATGGCTCATGTGACTATTTACACCCCAATTCAGAAAATGATTAGAATGTATTAAAAAAAAAGAAAATAAATATAAATAAATGTTTCAGAACCAAAATCAGAATCAGAAAGACTTTAATGATCCCCGGGGGGAAATTGGGACAAGTTACCGCTGCTCGCACTCAGAACACACAGCATAACACAGTATCACACAGTATCTCCCTAAACGTAAACAGTCAATACAATAAGTAAAATGCAGTAAAATGCAATAGAGTAAACTAAAATAAAGTAGAGTAAGTAGAGTAAAGTATAATAAAGTAGAATGTACAGTATGTGTCAAATTGCAGTTATTGCACACTGGAATTATATTAAGTCAGCTTGCACATTACATGTGGCTCAGCTAAGGCACAGTTAACCTATCGGCTGACTCAGTCTCAGCACTTTCTAAAGCACATCAATCAGTATCAATATTTCCCCCAAGTCTCTGTTTATAATAACAAAGCTATGAAGTGACAATACAGTTATCCTCTCAAACTCCACTAAGAAAGTTCGAAAGCCGTCGTGGCTGAGTGGTTAAAGCTGCCTTCTTTGGAATCAGAAGTTCAGTGGTTCGAATCCACCACT
>NC_139631.1:42101188-42176188 GCF_964638095.1 Poromitra crassiceps | reverse complement strand
TGGGGGAAAAAGTAGCTTACCTCCAAATCAAAGTTGCTGTCCGTCATGCGATGTTTGACAAAACTAGAAAGCCATTCCAGTTCCACTAGGATGAGTGGCACAGGTTTCAGCCCACCAGGATCCCCACTTTTTTTCTGTTGCGCTTTCTTTGCTTTAACAAAGCGATCCCTGCAATTCTTCCATTTCTTCCTGCACACTGCTTCCTCAGCTCCGAGTGTGCTGGCGATTTCTCGCCAGGAATTGGTGGACTTCTGCTGGTCCTTGTGGTCTCTCCGTGTTGTGTCATAGAGATGCGGGTAGAGGCGGACTTGTTCTGACAGTCTTCCCTCAAAAGCGTCCATGTTGACAATGTGCCAAAACCCGACGCGCTGCTAGAAAAAATCTCCAGGTACGCACCGCGCCTCGCTCAGGCCTTGCCCCCCCGACACGCCCCGTGCGATGACGTCAAAATCGCCGCGCGCCCTATGCGCTTGGCTGGGCGTGATGACTATGCCAAAGGCTTTAGGCAACTATCCAGGTTTTTTGATAGAGTGCTGGCGCCCAATGGGGTAGGGTGGATGCCATCCACCTTAAGCATGCCAGTCTTGCCTCTAAAGCAACCTCCAAGCCGTACCCTGAGAACAAGGCGAAGGCACCGAGCCTATCGTCTAGCTACGGCTAGCGTGAGAGGAGCTTACTAGCTAATCCGTGAATAGCTATAGCGAACCCGGTAGGCTAGCGCACAGGGTTGTATACCCCTGTAGGCTAGCGTACGTGCACTTGCGTTACTGAACTCTCACCACAACCCAGCCAGAAGACAAGGGTGAGTTAAAGGAGAGGACCCCATAAACACAACAGGGAAGTTAGCCAACCCCTAGACTGCCCTTGTCCCACAGGGTGTAACCCCCTCTGCCCAAACAGATGGTCCCTCGATCAGCCAGGCTCCCATCTACAGCTTTATCATTATCAATTAGCTATAGATGTGATTAAGTAGTTTGTAGATTGAGTGTGATGAAGTGATGCTTTAATCATTATGTTGATGCTTCCATTAATGTTGTGATTGAATAAATCTTTTTATTATACATTCTATAGACTCCAGTGATTATTCATGTATAGCTCTTTCTGGCCTTAGCTGTGAAGAGGCTCAGAGAATGAATTCTAGCCTTCAATAGTTGTACAAATTAGGCCCCGCCCCCTTTTAGGGCGAAAACACAAGACTTCAATGTAAAATAGCACTACCCAAAAAAATTATAGAAAAATAACAGAATCAATATAGTTTATTAATGACCCCAACACATCATGACATGACAATATATTGACTATATGTCATGACTATATATTTTTCTGGTTGTGCTATTTTACATTGAAGTCAACGGGGAGAGGCTTGTGTTTTGAACCTAAAAGGGCATGTGGTGCCTACAAAATGACGTATTGCCGATCTGACGTATACCAATATTGGATCGGATCGGTCCCATCCCTAATGATAGCTGCTCTGTTAACTAAATCGAGCACTGCTTGGACTGTAATTCCTATTTAATTTTGTGTCTATCTAACTCAGACTGTAAATTCACATTTACTGCCTATTTAAAGGGATACACCAACTTTTTGGGAGTTTCTCTCTCATTTGCCATAACCCCGATAACCAAGATACACACTGCTTTCAATGTCACTCTCCGCACCGTATAGTGATATTTCATCGCGTGGTGAGTACCCAAAGCAGAACATGTATTTTGGCGCTGTTAGACGTTTGTTTTTGGTGATTTTGAACGGCTGTACCATAGCCTCCCTTCTATGGCGATACTAACTTGACGACTGTAGCTCACTGTATACTGCGCGGAGAGTGATGGTAAAGGCAGTGTCCATCTTGGTTATGTATGGGGGATATGGCAAATGAGCGAAACTCCCGAAAAGTTGGTGTATTCGTTTAACACTCCTATTCATGGATACAGTATATTGTACATATTGGCTTGCACTTGCAATCTTGTCATTGTTGTGATTGTCTTTGGATATTTTCCTATTTCTTTATCTCGAAATATTGATATGACCACTACGCTGCATACTTACACTAAGACAAATTCTTCATATCTAATGCTTGCATATTGTGGCAATAAAAGTGATTCTGATTCTGATTCTGACACCGTGGGTTTGAATCCAGACCCCTTTGTCACATGTTAGATCTCCCAGTCTTTCCAGCTGTCTCTCTCTACTTTTATCTGTTCAATAATGGTATAAAAAATACTCATTTGTCCAAATAAAATTGTGTTGTTAGTTTGCTCACTGGTGGGAAATCTTCTCCACACACAAAATGACCTAAATAAAGGACTGTTTAAGTCTATTTTACCATGCACTTCTCTCCTAGTTTGTTAGCAATGATTTTAGTTAAATGGTTCAAAACCCAGAATTATAATCTAACCTTATTTGATTTTCAATTGTACTTTAATATAATTTTCCAGGACTGTCTTTCTACAGTAGTATTATTACTTTTGATACAAAACAATTGATGGCCTCTGCAGTGCAGCAACAAGTGAGGATTCACTGCCTCACCAAATTGACTTTTGGCAGTATTGGGGTGCATTTCAAAGTTGTAAATTCACATCACTTTAACTTTGATCAGGATCAAGTATGTAAATCAGAGATAAATTTATGTTCTACTCATTTGGCTTTTTTGTGTTTCCAGGTTCTTAAAAACTGGTTTCCAGTAGAGTGACATCATGGCGGAGTCACAGACTGCAACATCAGGTGAGTCCAGTCTGACTTTATATGGTTGGGTTTAGGCATGAGGAGTGGTGATTGGTTAAATTTACGGATGAGGAGTGATGATTGGTTAGGTTTAAGCATGCACTGATGATTGGTTGGGTTTATGCCTTACTTCTGCGCCAGCTTCGACTTGGAGCCTTGCCAGTGGCAGCTAGTCCTTTATACTCGAATGTCAGGTTGACGAGGGGTTGCAGGGGAGTCCCCAGCAAAATGAGTAAAATTGTGTGATTTCACTAGGATTTAAATAACTAGAAGTTAATCCAAGGGGATAATGTAGTGCATACTTGGTAATAGCTTTCACTCTCTCCTGTTATTTCCCTTATCTACATTATATTATATATTATTATTTATTATACTTATATTATACTTGGCCAGTGATTGGCCAGTGATGGATTCAGTCCTCCCCAATCAGTAACGACTTTGCGATCAGACGACACGGGAGGCGCAGCCCATTTTTCGAACCGCTCTCTCATCGGTGCTATGACCTGTCACTCATTCAATTTCAACCCGCCTTCAAAAACCAGCAGTGTCTGTGAAGTGGCACAGACTCACTTATGTAGTATGCAGAGCGCAGCGATTCAACGTATTATTTGAGTCTGGGGAGAGATTAGTCCACTCCTCGCCTACCTTGCCAGAGACCTTGAGAGAAAAATGTGCCGGGTTAGTGCTGTAATATCAGAGACATATTACAAGCATGCAGAAGACTTCTTCTTTTCTCCTCTCTATTGGCACATGACCAGTAACATTAGTGTTGATTGGACATGTGTGTTTGAGTACCATGAATTTCTTCATGATTCACATGAACGGCCCTGTGCTCCACCGACCATGGCGTCACACTCTACTCACAATATAAATTAATTACATTTTTTCTACACAATTAATAGCATTCCATTGTTGTTTTGTCCACAAAGTCCTGCATCAGAATGTATGTAAGCCATTAGTTTGCCAGATAGGTTTTAATATTGCAGAACACCTAATAATTACAAGAGGCTATTTAATTGAGACCAGAGTGACACCTCTTCTTTTGCTAAAAACAAAGCTTTTTTCCCATAGAAATTGAGCAGGGCTCGTCTCTTGTACCGCACTTTGTGGGTTGATGGGATTTTGTTGAACAATGTGTTGTCGAGAATAATGTTATCGCAGAAATACCCTGAAATATTGTGATATTATTTTAGGGCCATATTGCCCACTCCTAGCCCCAGAGCATTTTCATAGCCCCCCTTAAGATTGAGCCTAACGACAGGTCTGAGGACTGGTTTTATCCTTACACTTTGAATCTGACACAAAGCATAGTAAACTTAAAGGGCCTTCAAATTGGCTAGATGCAAAGCGCAAGGTGATTACAGCCTGATATTAACTGTGTCATTTTTCATTCCCTTTCTCCTCAGAGAAGCACTTTGTGGATAAACACCGGGAAGAGCTGATCCAGAGAGTGACCAGGGTCACACTAATCTTATATAAGCTCCTGAATGACAAAGTTATCTCGGAAGAAGCCTACAATTATGTCAACTCTAAAGCGACCTCTCAGGAGCAGATGAGCGAACTCTATAAGTCACTGGATGCCAGTGGCATTAGAGGCAAAGATATCTTCTATGATATCCTTATGAAACACCAGACGCTTGTTATGGACAAGCTCAAGGAAGGTGAGTAGGCTAATTGTCATGGTTAAATTCATTTCAATCGAGCAGAGACTGGTGAATGAATAAAACAATGTGTATTACAATAGCAGAGTGAATGATGCATTACAGAATGTAATGAGAATTATTGTCAAGAGTCTTTGGGGCTTAGACACAAGAGGGAGATATTGAGATCGAACGGCATCAGCCCTGAGCAGCAGCCAGATATATATCACCCCTGTGGAGTCTAGATACTGGTGGTGGCGGTGATGACTCTCCTGAAGCTGAGTACTCTCCTGATGCTGCATCTTCATTACCGCGTTTGCAAGAACACCGCAGTTAAAGACTTCCCAGTCTACGCATAGAGCAATAGCTCCTGTGAGACGCATGCTACATGACAGGTCACGTACACTGGGCAATGTGTAGTACTGGAGTCCACAATGAGAGGGCAGCAACTACGCCTACTGTCAAGGTAAAGAAGAAGAAGAAGACGACAACGCTGTGCCACCATAATGCTTTGAATCACAAATAACAAAGTCAGAATTTGGTTATCATGTTGAAAAGGTGTAACGTTAGTCGAAATGACTCTTCTCTCAACTCGCACCAAAAGTGCATCACCAGCGACACACTTGCTTACCGCCACCCATGGACGTACCTTTGATTTCAAAGGTGGGGATACATATTTTGTACAGGCCCACATTCTCAGCCAGGCCCACATTCTTCCCTCAATTTTTTCAGAATTTCTTTCTAAAATGTTGGCCGTTTGAAGCCAGATTTAGAGGGATATCACATTTTAAATTAACATTAGGATTAGACTGTTGTGATGTCATTATTTAGTTTTAACCATCACATTTGCTTCTTTTCTCATTGGGGTAAATACTGTATATTTATATTTAGAGATTTTTGTAAATTATTTGTGCTGTTATGATTACTACTTTAGTGACTCACTTCTACACTGCTGCCACTTAGTAAGAGATGTGATTGGGCCGGCCCAGACACCGAGGGGAAGAGCTGGGCCTTGTAAGAGATGTGATTGGGCCAGCCCAGACACCGAGGGGGAGAGCTGGGCCTTGTAAGAGATTTGATTGGGCCAGCCCAGACACAGAGGGGGAGAGCTGGGCCTTGTAAGAGATTTGATTGGGCTGCCCCAGTGTCACTCAGTATACTTCTACTGGGCCGGTCGCTGGAAGATGGGGCAGCCGCATGGTCCTAGTGCCTGCCGTTTCTCAGTTTTCTAACATAACGTTAGTTTTTGGACATCAAAAGGTGCAGGGCTCCTATAGACGGGTTTCTTGTATACAAACATTAGTGGGTGCGTGCGCGCACAGGGACAGAGAATGACGAGAAACGCATCGCGCAATGACAGAGGATGACGAGAAACGCATCGCACAGGGCCAGAGGATGACGAGAAACGCATCGCACAGGGACAGAGGATGACGAGAAACGCATCGCACAGGGCCAGAGGATGACGAGAAACGCATCGCACAGGGCCAGAGGATGACGAGAAACGCATCGCACAGGGACAGAGGATGACGAGAAACGCATCGCACAGGGCCAGAGGATGACGAGAAACGCATCGCACAGGGACAGAGGATGACGAGAAACGCATCGCACAGGGACAGAGGATGACGAGAAACGCATCGCACAGGGCCAGAGGATGACGAGAAACGCATCGCACAGGGACAGAGGATGACGAGAAACGCATCGCACAGGGCCAGAGGATGACGAGAAACGCATCGCACAGGGCCAGAGGATGACGAGAAACGCATCGCACAGGGCCAGAGGATGACGAGAAACGCATCGCACAGGGACAGAGGATGACGAGAAACGCATCGCACAGGGACAGAGGATGACGAGAAACGCATCGAGCTGATCGCCCATTGGTTCAACACAGGTGCATCACAAACCCACGGTGAAGTGTAGAAACTTCAATTTTATATCTATTCCAAGCTGTCACTCTACATTTTACCAGGGATGAAAGTGGATTGAACTACTACTCCAAACTTCATCGCGTCATTGTTCTCCTCCCGCCCCAGCTTCATGCGTTCCTGAACACGCATATTTTTGACATCATGTAGTCTATAGCAAATTATTTATTTAATTATTTATTGTGCAAGTTAGTAGCCTACTTAATTCACCTGTATACAGTGTGGCATAATTGTGCTTTAAGTAAAACAGTTGGTAAAGTAAAGGCGAAATGAATTATGCAAAGGACAAATAATATGAAAATGAATAAGCAAGAATATGAAAATGGATTAAAAAATGCACATTTTAAATTGCATTTTGCAAATCAGCATCAGTCTTCCATTTGTCAATTTAATTAATTTAATTTAAATGGCTCATTTATAAACATTTTTATTAATAAGATTTATAAATAGTTTTATCAAACAGCTAATTTAAAAGCATTTTTTTCTTCTAGAAGCTGTCTGGAAGGTGAATATGTAGCCTACAGTAACCTAAGTAAATTACTGAGAATTAGCCTACTGCTTGGATTTATAAAGCTTTTCATAATGCAGGAGACAGAGGGAAAAAAGCACAGTAGAAATCCATGCAGTCAGCAGAGAAATCCTTATCCAAAGCAAAAGATTCCCACCAGGAATCAAAGAACAGACACCGAATTGGGCACTGGGTGGGCAGACAAGACAATCAAATGCCATCTTGAAAACATTCCTGAATGAACGATGAAGGACTTTTACGCATCGGAGGCGCCATGAAACCATGCGTAAAAGCTCTCTCTCTCTCTCTCTCTCTCTGCTTCCTTCTGCTGTCCTCTTCCCCCGTTACGTCTAGCTTGACACAACACAGCCCGTCTGTAAACGGTGCAGCTGAGCTGATAAATGCCGACTTGTTCAACGAGCAACAGGGTAGCGGATGTGATAGATAACATCATTAGGCTACATTCCCAAAACGAGTGTTATTTTGTGACGAGCAAACTTTTAACGTCGGAGTTCGACACGGAAATGCGATGCGAGGAGGCACGCGCTGCAGTCATGGGCTGCAGTGCAGAGTACTATCCAGGCAGCATCAAGCCAGCGTAAACACAGCTGCTCACGTTCTAGACCGGATATTGCTCCCAGAATTATTTTACAGCGGGAGCCTCACAAAAATAAGGTGGATAGACAGCACGATTAAAACCACTGACAGGTCTAAAACACTGCATTGGAACAATTTAGAAGCAATTTATGAGACAGACTACTGTTGTTTATGCGACATAACGTCAGCCATGTGTTTCCTTGGAAATTATGCAATCGTGATTGCTTCTGCACTCTGCAGCAATCAGCTTTTGATTGACAGGCAGCTGCATGTCTTCCCCCAACGGCGTTCAGGCACAGAAAGTCTTAAAGGAACTGCGCACCGGAGGGTTCCGGCCCACTTTCACCAGTGCATTTTACATAAATACCACCTGTAATGCCTACATTAACAATAAAATAAGTAATCTGAAGGGCTGGGTCATTTGAGCAGTGAGTGTGGGTGGTGCTAATGCATGTTTTAATTTGTTTACAAACCGCTGTTAAACAAAACTGTAGAAGAAGAAAAGCAGCAGTGAGTGTGCTGCGGGGGTGTTCGACTTGTTGACGCCTCACCTGACATGCGCTCGGCTGCTCTCGTCTGCTTTCCAGGCGAGGCGGCAGTCAACTCAAACGAGTGTGTGTGGAGCATACATGTCTAATGTGTGGAGCGGCTTTCTACCCCGGCGATGCGCGCGCATCTATGTGATGACGTTGCACAGAAACCCGTCTATACTGCCTTCTTAAAAAGTTGGGGGGACATGTCCCCTGTGTCCCCCCCTTTCTTATGTCCCTGCCACCACCTGCTATACAAGTAGGTTACTTGCATCGTTTCAAAACGTCACATTCTAAAATGTATGAAAACTAAATAAGATAAAAATAAATTAAAGAGTTGGGATGAATAGGAGCTGTTGACCGGTTGTGTTAAATTCAAGCCCTTTTAATCTTTCACTGTCTGTCTGTCTCTCTCTCTCTCCCAGCGGCTATCAGTGAGACTTCGGAGAACAGACGATCTTCCTTGTGTGCTCCTCCTCAGCTTCTCACTGACAGCACTCAGACTGAAGGTAAAGCTAGTCTCTGGCTCGTCCTGCTACCATGTTGTTCTTATCAGGATGTGGTAAGCAGGTTTGTTCGGTTAGACTGATAATCAGTGGATGACAGACTGAAATCCTCCTCTCCTCTCCTCCTAGTGAGCCCACGCCGGGCAGCAGAGCTGGCTGACAGCTATGAAGTGGCCTCAGTTTATTTACCATTTGCAGTATTATTACTATATGGAATTGAGGTGCAAGGGGCTTAAAAACATAAAAGATGCATAACAAATCACACTGACAAAGTATAAAAACATGTAGGTATAAAACAATAAAACATAATAAATGAGACAAATACACTTGTTGATAAGCATGAATCATCTGGCTCAGATATAAAGTGCAGGGCAATTAAAGTGCACAAAATAAAGTGCCTATAGAGACAGTATTTCATAGGGATGTAGCAGTATAAGACATCTTATACAAATAAAAACAACAGAAAAAAACAGCATGATCTAGGAAATTCTAGACAAGTGCATAGATCTAACAATTGGAATTGTGATCATTCAAACTACGCACTGCGCTTGGGGTGGTGGAGCATTTAATAGAGCGGTAGCGGATTACCTGCAGGGTCCCTGACAATACTGACCTGCAGGGTCCCTGACAGACAATACTGACCTGCAGGGTCCCTGACAATACTGACCTGCAGGGTCCCTGACAATACTGACCTGCAGGGTCCCTGACAGACAATACTGACCTGCAGGGTCCCTGACAGACAATACTGACCTGCCGGGTCTCTGACAATACTGACCTGCAGGGTCCCTGACAGACAATACTGACCTGCAGGGTCCCTGACAATACTGACCTGCAGGGTCCCTGACAATACTGACCTGCAGGGTCCCTGACAGACAATACTGACCTGCAGGGTCCCTGACAATACTGACCTGCAGGGTCCCTGACAATACTGACCTGCAGGGTCCCTGACAATACTGACCTGCAGGGTCCCTGACAATACTGACCTGCAGGGTCCCTGACAGACAATACTGACCTGCAGGGTCCCTGACAATACTGACCAGCAGGGTCCCTGACAATACTGGATGCACGTGACAGAAGTCTAGAGCTATAGAGACACTGCATGAAATAGGCCCGGCCTGGCCTTCTCTCCCACGCCTTATGTGTCTGGGGGCGGGGGCCAGGGTGGGGGGCATCGGTGCTCTCCATCACTGGTTGAGCTCTGCCGGGAGGTTAGAATAGCTTAGGTAGGCGATAGATTAGCTACAGCCTAACAATAGGCTGTAGATCGGTTATAGTGTTCAGGCTATAAAATCAGACTAGAGCAGAATAGGACAGGCCAGACTAGGCTGTAGATTAGCTAGATCCCCTGTGTCCTAGTTAGTTCTGGTTAATGTCTAGAGTAGTCAGTTGTCTGATCTCCCCCCCCCTCTTTCTCTTTCCCCCTTCCCCTTCTCCTTCCCCACTTCCCCCTTCCTGTTCTCTCCTCTCCCACATTTCCCATTCCCTCCCCAGCTCCTCTCTTTCCTTGCTCTCTCCTCCCCCACAACCCACCGCTCTCCCCCTCCCTTATCCTGCTCTCTCCTCTTTCTCCCCTCCTCTGCTCCTTCCCCTCCTCCTCTCCTCCCCAATTTTCCCCATTCCCTGCCACTTCCTGCTCTCTCCTCTCTCACATTACCCCTGCTCTCCCTCCCCTGCACCCTCCCACCTCTTCTTCTCCGTTCTCTCCTCCCCCACATTTCCCATTCTCTCCCCACCTCCTCCCTCTCCCTGCCCTCTCCTCCCCCACACCCCCCGCTCTCCCTCCCTCCTCCCCTCTCCTGCTCTCTCCTCTTTCCCCCTTCCCCCACTATTCTAAAGCATAGTACCCATTCTACTCCAAAGCAAAGCATGGCACCCATTTTATCCCCTCCCACTATTCCGCCACTATTTAAAGCATGGCACCCATTCTACCCTAAAGCGAGGCACCCATAAGCTCTATATGTGAACATGTGTTTATTTGGCAAACGGATTCACTACTAAAGGCTGCAGCCAATTAAATTAAGCATAGTTTGGTTGCTAAGAAATCGACAAATGTCCGTTTGCAAAATGTGTGTCTATATTTATCTATCATATAATTGTTCGATGTGTTATTATTACTACTGTAATTTGTTACTGTTGTGTCAGCTAGCCCTCCTTTCCCTGTTCTCTCCATATAGTCTCCCATACTCCCCCTGCTCTCCCTCCCCACCTCCTCCCGTTCCCGAACCCCCCCGCCCCCCTCCACCTTTCTAAAGCATGGCATCCATTCCATTTTAAAGCATGGCACCCATTCTCTTTCTTTCCCCCTTCCCCTGCTACTTTCCCCACCTCTCCTCCGCTCTCTCCTCCCCCACATTTCCCATTCTCTCCCCACCTCCTCCCTCTCCCTGCTCTCTTCGGCTGAAAAAGTTTGAAGACCCCTGCCCAAAAGGATTGTGTGGCTTTTGCTGATGCTAAACATGTGCAAATAAGACAAATTGTGTAATTCACAAAGCACTCGCAAAGGGTGACATGCACCACCTCAACTGTCCTGTCATGCAGTCTAGGACCTAGACTCTAGGTGCACCTGTGCTATTTGCCTGTATTTGAATTAGGTAATATGCATACATTTGATGCAAATTGGTCCCTTCATATGCAAATGACCCTTGTTGCAAAAACAGTCCAATTCACAAAGGTCGGCACTAATTGCAGTTACAGTGGAATTATTAGCATCTTCAGAGAGTTGGTGGTAATTGAAGCACAAATGCAAAAGTCATTCAATAATCTTAACTAATAAGATAATAATAATAATAATAATAATAATAATAATAATAATAATAATAATAATAATAACTTTCGACTCATTTGGCTGGTTTCTCATTGACCCCTTGCATGGGATCCCATGCACAATATCTCTCACAAGCACATAAGCACATTATGTGGCTGGTAGCACTAGCACCACATTGTATATTGAACGTTGATAATATATTTTTTTCTTCCTTTTCTTTTCTTTTCTTTTGCTGTGTCTGAGCCTGTTCGTCTGTCCTGTTCGTGTATTGTAATATATATATATGTATATATATATATATATATATATATATATATATATATATATATATATATATATATATATATATATATACTGTGTATATATAGGGGGGAATCAAACTTTATCTGGTATTCAGCATCATAAAGCTTATCAGTGATTATTTATTTTACAGAATCGATAGGCTATGTATTTTTTGTTGTTGTTATGGCTCATAGCCTAAATAAAAGTTTAATGGTATAATATCATTGGGGTGTTTAGGACTACTCATTAGTCCATGATTATGAATGATGAATCCTAACTGGAGAACTGTGTGTGTCTGTGTGTCATCCAGCCTTACAAAGGACAATAAAACAAATTGACAAAGGATCCATGAAGGAGAAGCACCCTGACCTCCCAGGAACTACTGGTTCAACTGATCCTCTGACACAAGGAGAAGCAGCACCTGTTGGTAAGTGCAGGAAAATGCTTTGACTGTGATGAGAACTTTGTTAATTTATACAAATGACTCCTATGTGATGTACTGCTATTATTATTTAAATAAACTATGGCAAAGTAACTAAACAACACTACACCAAACCAAAACAACAGAACAAAAGAGGTGTGGCTAGGTGAGGAGTGAGAGAGTGACTGAAAGGCTTCTGAAGTCCGAGGAGTCCACCGGGCCCAGGTGCACTCAGTCAGCCTCGCTGATGACCCTGCTCACCCGACTCCTGCAGGACGCAAGATTTTTATTCCTAGGTGAAAAGCGGGATGCCCACGTCCCGAACTCATCTGATTGGTTGCCGCAACTGCTTCTTCTTGAAAACGTGTGGCAAAAAAAATTGAGATTAGGGTTGGGGGGGGGGAGTTCAGCTCAGCTTGTGGCTTAATGGGTAAGTGGCCGAACACAGCATACGCTAAGGCAGTGTTTTTCAAACTTTTTCAGACCAAGGACCACTTAAACCAATGAAAAAAAAACTCGGGGACCACCTAACTCCCAAAACATCCCCAAAAACAATAGGCCTACTTCAACTATAAATTACAAATTACAGGCTAATTAAAAGACAAATAGCAGTACAATTAATAAAATTTTTGGCTTCCCACAATTATGAAAACAAGATAACCGATATAAAAAATATATATGTAATTTATTTTAGTTAGTCCATTTAACTTTTTTTTTAACATTTATTTCTCCTGTTTATTTATTTCAAATATTCAAAGTAAATTCAAAGTTCAAAGAAAGTTTTTTCAAGTTCAATAAATGCACAATGTTGCCAAAGTCAAATAGGCTATCTTTTGCCATCTTCAAGTTGCATTCAGTGATGTTTTTGTGTTCAAATAAGTGTTAAATGGCTCTACATTCTGACAGCAATTACTGAAATAGAGTGTTTGGTCACTAACTTGGAACTCCCAACCACCCGCTGTACTCTGTCTCTCTCCTGTAGCCCTGCAGGCAGAGTGGACGTATCTCCACAACCGTAAGACGTAGAGAGTCAAGGGTGGTGGTGTTGGATTCGGGGTGAAAAAATACATAGTCCTTTATAGGCAATGTGATCTGACCTTGAGTTTCACAGAAAATGTAAAAACTTCTCTGATTGGATAGTGGGAGGTAAAAAAGAATAAGGAAACAAATATAAATCTACTCGCGGACAACTAGGGGGCGCCGGCGGACCACCAGTGGTCCACGGACCACTGTTTGAGAAACGCTGCGCTAAAGCCATGCCGAACTGAAGCTTGAAGCAGACTCAAGCTCAGGCACGTGCACACATAGACATGAAAGGGGGCTTGAGCCCCTGCCTTTTTTTCAGTCTGTAAAAAGTGCCCTTTTTTTTATTTTTATTTTTTTATTTTTTTATTATAATACATTTTTCATTTTCATTCCAACAACACATGAACAAAACAAACAGCTCAGACACATGAAAAAATTAAATAAGAAGTGCCCTTTCCTGACCATGAATGCATTTCTAATGGTGCTTTGTATGGAAATTGCCCTTTCCATGCCGTCACTGAAGGCAGCATTCAAAGAGAAATGCCTTTTCCGAGCTCTCTTGGCCTTGAATGCACCATTTGTAATAGGCCTCTGCATGGAGCAGTGTTTTTCTAAACTGCCCCTGAAGGCACCAACCCAAAAATGAACCCAAAAATGAATGAATAAATAAATACATAAATAAATAAACCACCCAATAAATAAATAACCAAAATATAGGGAACAAATGCAGAATTGTTGCTCTTGAAAATATTTTTTACTTTACACTATTGGAAAGGGATGTTGTGTTGTTGAATCAGCAAAAAATAAAAAAAATTCTAATACACCTTATCTAAATTTTCTGTCTTGCTTTTTAGAATTATGGTTAAAATGCATGGTATATTACAAGCCTCACTCAGTATCGTTCAATGTTTCTGCCTGTGTTGCTATCTGTTGTAGTACAACAACCTAAAGGGAGAAAAGGAGCAAATAAATATTGATGCTTAAATGATTTCACAACAGTATTGCAACAGCATGCAACTTTTATATACTAATATTATTCAGTTATGGAGTTATTTTTCCGTGACAAGTCTCATCCTAAAATGAGATATTCCTCTAAATCTGGTTAAAATCGGAATATTTAAAATGAGTTATACCCCTAAATTGGCCTTCAAATTGCCTCAAATTTCCGCCGCCGCCCTCCGGACGGCGGCTGTAGTGCCCTTTTATGAATTTGAGCCCCTGCCCCTCTAATGTTCTGTGCACGTGCCTGCTCAAGCTGATGTGATGCCAAAGCGGTCACACCAGAAACACTCTCTTTTCCTCAGCGGCCGACTCGGAGCTGCTGCTCCGGCCCCTCCCGCCCCTCACAAATTGCATTGACTGCCTGCCTGGCAGCTGGGGATCAGCATGCGGCACACTTGGAAAATAGAACAGAAGGTGAAACTATCGGATCAGCGTGGCTTTGGCGTAGCATGAGCATGGCGTGGCGTGCGGCCGGCGTGAACGGACTCGCCTATTAACAAGGATGCTGAATTGAAACTGCGTGGCTTTGGTGTTGCTTTGGTGTGGCTTTGGCGTATGGTGTGAACGTGCACTAAGGCCCTTGCCTTCCAATCTGATGAGTGGGGTTCAATTCCTGGTCAAACCACACATGTTTTTAACAAGCATTTTTCTTATTTTAAGACATTACGATTAGGCAAGTACAACCATTTGGTTAGGGTTAGGGTTTGGTTAGTCTTGCTTGCCAGACTCTCCCAGCAAAGAGACTGAGAGAGTTTGGCTGGGGACGCTTTCACTGTGGACTAGAGGGGAAAAATACTCTCTACAGCCATCCACCAAACGTACTGTGCAGGCTAGCGTGTAGCAACAAGTTAGCGGATAGCGCTGCTGCTGTTATTGTTTTTGTGCTCATGGGAGGCAGTGGTGCAGGCATTTGAGCTCGCCAGATTTGACACGTACAGCAGCAGAGGCATACAGATTCGACACGGGGGCGTAGAAAGGAAATCCGGTCGCAGCCACAGTCAGAGCGGGTCGGAGCCAATTGCAGAGCTTGCAGGGAGCGGAATGGGATTTCCATCCGGCACCGACTGAAATGGTCGGTACCAATGGGACAGCTAAGTCCAACATGCTGCTTGCTTCAACCCAGTCAGACTAGGGTTTGGGTATGGTTGTGGTTAAATAAGAAAACCCTAACCCTAATCTCAACCACATCTTTTTTACTTGCCGCACGTTTTCAGGAAGAAGCCGTTGCAGCGACCAATCAAATGAGCTTGGGGCGTGGTTTATCATTATACATTTAACATGTGATGTTCATGTCAGGTGGCTTATTCCAGTTACTGGCACCACGGTGCTGGAAAGAGTTACAGCCAGGACATAGTATACTGTGTGTTTGTACGTGTAGGAGAATATATGATCAGACAATTGAACAAATATTACCAATACATTATCAATTACATTTTGTGATCTGACTGACAAAATACTTTTGACTTCCATATCTATAATCAGGGACGGACCGGGACAAGAAAATGGACCATCCTGCAGCCTGCACCATCCCCACTCCATTGACATCTGTATGAATACGTATAACTATATAGTATCATGATCAATATTTTTAATATTGTATTTTAATTGATATGAACAATTAATATTGAAATTTCAATAATTATGATCTGATCGATCAGCCAGCGATCGGAATCGGCCGATATTCAGCCTAAACATGAGATCGGAGAATTCCGATAATGCTTTACAGGTGTTGCTTATTTGTTTTCGCAGTGCTGCTGCAGTACTGCCACAGCGGTAATTTTTGTTGTTGTCATTTAAATGTTTTTTTTTTCTTTGGTCTTAACAAAAGCCCCCTTCTGCAAGTTTAGATGAGTTTAGACTCATCTGTATATTTCCAAAACTGATTGATGACGCAAAACACGCGAGCCATTTCTGGGTGGAGTTGGTGTCAATGGTCATACGCAAAAACAGCTAAAACATCTTGGGATGTGGAACTATTACACTGAGTTGGGTGAGTGTCAGACCCATGCTGCTTCACTGTTGGCCAGCTAACACTAGCTTTTAACGTGAATTTACAGTGCAGTTAGCTTGCTAGCGAGTGTTGTGCATGAATGCGCTAAAAGAGCGCCGTTCATTGAACAAGCTCATATTTTGGTGGATGGTGACCTGAGCGCAGCCTTCAAATACAGGAACGTACAGTGAGCGTTGTTCACACCTGCGGGAGTTAACGACGCTCTTATTGTTCTTTTTATTGCTCTGTTCTTACCTCGATAATTGCCCATAGAGAGCCAAAGTGAATGTCACTTCCTGCCTTTCTCCCTGTACGCTGAAGGAATGCGTGCCCGTCCGCATGTCCTCGAGTGCCCACCGCCCGGGTGGGGTCGTCAAAAGCGCCTTTCTGTGTGGAGTTTGCATGTTCTCCCCATGCCCCCTGGGGGTTTCCTTCATATAGGGAACTCCTCACCAAAACATGCAATATCCTGGTTGCTAATGTGGTGGTGCCTCCTCTGGTTGTTAGGGGCGCCTGTTTGGAGGGAGGGGAACTGGTTGGAATAGCCCCATGAACCTCCCACGTGTTATGTCCTACCGGTGAAGCTTCCCCTGTCAGGTGAAAAGAAGCGGCTGGCTAGCTGCCCATGTCTCGGAGGAAGCATGGAGCCAGCTTCGGCTCTCCCCAGATCGGCAGAGGGTGGAGCAGCAACCAGGATAAATAAATAAAATTACTGCACTCGGTGGAGTGCAGCTCTCCGCCAGGACCGCATTTTCCCCCAAGCTGACCCATAGAACATGTGAGTGATGAGACATCGCCTGAATGCAATGTGTTAGTGAGTGTTGTCATACTGAGATGCTATTGTAAATCATATATTGATTATATGATTATATATGTATTATATATTATCTTATATATATGATTATATATAATAACACCGCACTCCATGCGGTTCTGAGCAGCGCACTCCTAAAGTTTCAAGTCAATCGGATGAATGTTTGTCGAGATAATCTGCTTTTTGTGTTGCCAGTAGGTGGCACTGTCAAATTGCAATAAATTCAGCAAGTACGTTGAGTTCCCAGCAGCACACTCCCCAAGTTTGAAGTCAGTTGGATGAACGGTTCTCAAGATAAACCACTTTTTGTGTTGCCAGTAGGTGGCGCTGTGCCGAATTGCACAAAAACAGGTCACTGTGTCGAGTTCCCATCAGCGCACTCCCCAAATTTGAAGTCGATCGGACAAACGCTTGTTGAGATAAGTTGTTGAGATTAAAAAATTTTTGTTGCCAGTAGGTGGCGCTATGCTGAATTGCACGAAAACAGGTCACTGCACTCACGTACTCCTTAGCACACTCCCAAAGTGTGAAGTCGATCCGACCAACAGTTCTCGAGATACGCGAAGGCAAAGCTAGAGGAACACAGACAGACCGACAGATGCACAGACAGATGCACAGACGCGGCCGAAAACATGATCTCCTGGCGGAGATAGTAATGAAATCTTGAAACATAAACTTTTGATGTGAAAAGGCATGAAAAACAAAAAACAAAAATGTTTGTGATTTTATTTGCATACATTATTAAATAGGTGCACTGAATACCCAGGTATGTGAACTAAAATGATAAAGAATACATTTTTGGGTTCACCTCATCTTTAACCAGGCTGACACAGGTTTAGCGTTCATTTGTTTACTTGGCCATCTTGCTCAATACAGATCACTGTGCATGCGTGCTTTCAACCCTGGACCATTGACATAAATAAGATGGACGGAGGATCTGGTCCCCTTTAGTGAAGCCGCTGCATGTTGGATCGCCACTCTGGTGGCTGTACCCAGTATAGGTCACAAGGCCCGCCTCCCCCATGTTAGTAGATGGGGAAATGGACAACCGAAACAATCACAGTACACGTCAGATAATTTTTTTCCAAAGGTGTTTTGTATCACTTTAGTTTTTAATTAGTTATTTGACGATAAAAGGGATGATTGACAGCTGTGGCAGCCAGTCTCAAGCCATCATTGGCTGGACAGGCTCTTCATTTATAGATCTAGTTTTACATAGACAAGACACTGCTTGGTAAAACAGAAGAAGAAGAACACTGCTTGATCTGTTATCTACCAGAGATATCGATGGACCGCAATAAAAAAGGACATTGTTTTGAGAAAGGTGCGTGAGGAAGTAACATTGGTTGGGGACTGAAGTAGCCTAGTAAGTTCAGAAAATGTGTTTTATTAGTTACTCCCGCTACGTTATCGGTTATCTTAATACACAATGGTTTTAACAGAAGCAGGCTTGCATTAGCCGCTTGTGTTAGCCGGCTGTTTCGCATTATTTGTCAGCATAACATTACTATAACCTAACAACCGATAACGATAGCTGGAATAACGCAATAGACACATATTTTCAGAACTTACCAAGTTGTCCAACTGCCTACGTATGCTAGGAAATGTGTTTTATAACGTTACCTCCCGGGTATAAGATGGGGCCTACACAAGTGTACACAACCACCAGCCATTAGCTAATCGCTAACAGGTTACCATTAGCTTTTGCAAACAGACACTGGAGGTTTTAGTTTTGATATTCAAGCATAAACGTTTTTATATGGATATTAGGGCTGGGTATTGGCAAGGATCTCACGATACGATACGTATCACGATACTTGGGTCACAATACGATTGTATCACGATATATTGCGATGCGATACATATTGCGATATATTGCGATATTCTACAGAATTTACTCAAAATGTAAGAATAAAGCTAAAGATACAACACACTGTGTACCACCCAGGTAGTGTAATAATATGTACATCACTTTATACTGATAAGTTAGTGGACAAATTTAGTCAAAACTACTGTTTTGAGTGTTACTGAACGCATCGACATGGGAAATATCGATACAGTATCGATTAGGGGTGGGAATCACCAGATGCAGAGGCCTGGCATGGCATGGCCTGCAAAAAAAAGCTTGGCGTCCAAGTATCGATACAGTATCGGGAAATAAAATATTGCGATATATTGCCGTATCGATTATATTGCCCAGCCCTAATGGATATCTCAGGGAAGTCCTTTGACTGTGGGGATGTTCGTTCTTCACAAGCTCCTCTCTTAGCTGTTGTAAGGATATAGAGAGATAGAAGAAGAGGCCAGGCAGCCTAACGCACTGGCCTAACGTTAGTAATCCCCAAACTCAGAGGCAGCGCTTGGCTTGGCTGCCCTACCCACTGACTATAGCAATAAACAACGTAGCCTAAAGCGTCAAGGTTAGATTTCATCTGTTAAACCAACTTTTCCTCGAAAAGGAATTAAACAGTGGCAGCTAGGTTACTCTCCCTTGCATTTTTTTCTTTTCTTTTGCAGTTTTAAGACAGATTTAGAGGAATATCTCAGTTTAATTTAGCATTAGGATTAGACTGTTGTGATGTCATTATTCAGTTTTAACCATCAATAATTGTTCCTTTTCTCATTATTTCATTTGTCAGAGTAAATACTGTATATTTATTTCGAGAGTTTTGTCAATTATTTGTGCTGTTATGGTTATTATTAGCTTAGTTACTCACTTCTACACTAGCTTAGATTGTGTTAATTATGGATGGAATTATAGTGAAAATAGATTATCCCCCTTTTTGCTGGGGACCCCCCTTTGAAAACCACTGGTTTATAGGTTACAACTGCTGTGAGAAGCTGGTGAATTTTTGCACATTTTCAATGCAGATTGATTAAACCATCTGCATTATTTAAACAAACAAATAAGATGGATTAAACAGCTGTCATCTGGTGCATTTTAGGCCCAGGAGAAACAGAGTTGATCTGGGAATAATTTCTGGCTGAGCAATGCAATGCACCTCAAAATAAAGTAAGCTATTTACAGTTAGTTTGTCAGTAAAAGGTTTGATAAATAAATAAATCTAACCCACTCCACTACTGTACTGGTGACAGTAGCTGTCGTAAAGACAGGGGGAGTGACTATCAGCTACTGTCATCACTCAACTACCAACATACTCGTTTAGTTCCATTCAATTGCATGGAGGGTTACCATCAACTTTGAAGCGTTATTTACCCCCCTTCCCAACATGCTAGGTTGATCCCAATCGATTCCTTGTTTCTTCTACTTGCATATGGTATAAAGATCATCACTATAGCTTTAAAAATGAGCTCCCTGTCAGCCGTGGTTTTACCGGCTAAAGTTTAAGGTCGCCGTTTTTATTTGCAAAATGACAGGCTATGCAGCATGAAACATATTAACACATTGAGTGCCAGCCATGTTTTCAATCCTGTGGGTAAGTTGTGCCAGGGGTGTTTTTGACGATTCTGGCTCATTTTACAACAGCCGTGGATTATTTTCTGTTAAGAATTCATGAACACCAATCATCTAAAAATAACTAATAGAATGTGTGCTTTCTCTGTCTAAAAGAGTTAGTTTGCAGAGTTAGTAGTTATGTAGATATTAGCCGTTGAGTACAGCATGGTTTCAGCGTCTGGAAATTTATTCAGAGATAAATGGCTTTTTGTGAAACAGTCACTTTAACCATTCATTTTTGGCATCAGTAAGACCGTCAGACATTCTAAACAATAGTTTTGAACAGTAATTTCCTCCATAACAACAGGAAACACCCCTCTCATTCAAACTCCTCCCTCCGTGTGTCTTCTCCTCCTTCCTCCTGGCTGTACAGCGGGCGTGTCAGAAGCGCGTTGCTGCTGCCTGCCTGCCTGCCAGCGTGCCTGCCTGCCTGCTTGCCTGCGTGCGGACGCTCCTTGTGCGAGTCAAGATGGGCCGGGGAATGCGTGGGCGATGGGCAGATGTTGATTCTGGCCTTTCTGAGGTGTTTCAAAGTGTGTTTCACCTATAATCTATTTTGCAAATCGCTCTCCGCTCTCTGTGTGCTGCTGCCGGTGCGCGGCCGCTCTCAGGCAAGACAAGTCTTGAATGGATTACTGTAAAATCGCCTCGCCATTTCCTTGAACGGCTTGCTCCCGCGGCAGTTTTTTCTTTGATTTCGGTCGTCTGGGGGAGCACTGTCAACACTTAGTGGGTCGGTAAAATAGATTATACACATTATCTTGCTCCAATAGTGATCTCGAAGATGTAAAAGTTGTTGATTGATGTCCCACCGTCAAAAAAAATTTTTTTTTATGTAAGACGAGTAAACTCGGCTCTGGCACTCAAGCGTTGGATTATGTAAGACGAGTAAACTCGGCTCTGGCACTTAACGTGTTAATACGAAAAAAAAATTGCTGCTTGGTGGACCATTTGCACGCCGAATTTACTAGAAGGCCCGGATAACTTGAACAGGTCGGGTTCACACCAGAAAGACGGGGCCTTGGTTCGGGCCAGAGAAGAGGATGATACATTGTTTCATTTTTCAGCTGGTTCGGTTTGCTTTCACAAGGCCAAAATCCAATAGTCCTGTCCACGCGAACGAAAGTCACGTGGGCAGAAATCTCGTTCTGTTATTGGCCATACAATTTGTCGGGGCAAAAGTAAACAAACCCTCCCACTAGTCATCTGTCTAGCGGGAATCTACAGTCAATGGTCTAGCGTTGCTGCTGTCATCGCCATCAGCATCATGGAGCATCCTCGGCGGGTTATTTTGCTGTTGCTTTTGATCTGGCAGGAATATCAACAGTCTTTGGCGGAACGAGAACATGAACGTCTGATCAGAATGCGGGCATTCAATAATTTAATGATGTATGCATATCGTGGGAGACGCTCTGCTATCAGACGCGCTCATCAGAGAAGACGGCTGGCTGTAATGCAATCTTACCACAACTTGTTTAAGTCTAGCAAGCAGCTTCTTCTTCCGTGGTAGCTTCCAAAACAGGAAATAACTCAAAAAATCAACCCAAAAAATCACGTGCTTCCTCTGCCTAGTCCGGGTGGGGTTCACACCAGAAATGGGCCGCTCCAGAGTTCGCTTGAGAGCGGACCGAGACCACCTCTCACAGGCGAACCAGAGCGCGGTTTTTAGTCCGCACCAGAGTTCGAGTAGGAGCGTTCACACCGACCCTACGGATCGTACTAAAGGGGAAAGGTCCGATAGACCGGAATAAACAAGGCTGGTGTGAACCCGCCCTTAGGGTGTATTCACACCTATCTCGTTTGGAGCAGTTGTTCCGAAACAGAGAGCATTTTCCCCCTTGGCGCAGTTCGTTTGGGGGAGTGTGAACACAGCAATGGCACTCGGATGCGGGACAAAACAAGCGGACCGAGATCGCCAAGAAAGGGTGGTCTCGGTCCACTTCCAAACAAACTCTGGTGCGGTTCGTTTGTGATGAGAACGTGATCCGACCTCGATCCGACACAAAGCAGGAAACAGTGCGCATTATTGGATAAAATAGCTGCCATAGTCAGCTGCGCTGTGCGTAATGGCCTGAAGAACGAGCATTTCTATCGTTTAAAAACTGTGCATCATAAGCAGTTTGAACTCGATCATCTTACCTCTGGTCTCCATTAAATAACAAGTCGTGGTAATCAGAGCTAGCCTTCTTTGTGATAAGATTGTCTGGTTCAATCAGACTGATTGCATGTCTTCCTTGAAATGTCCATAGGCTATTATTCAATTATTTATTAATATTTTATTCCTGACAGGAGAGGTGTTCATATGCATAATCCTCTGAAGTGATATATAGCAGAAGTTGCGAGGCTCTTTGATCTTCTATCTCCAAATAGCCTAAATAGCTAAATAAATAAATAAATAAATAAATAAATAAATAAATAAATAAATAAATAACTTTCTCACTCTCTCCCAATCCATCCCTCTTTCTTTCTCTCTCTCTCCTCGCACACGCACGCCTGACGAAGCCTACAATGTAGGTCTAACAAAACGCATTATTATAATCATATAAAATCTCTGGGAATTATTTTTTCCATCCCGGGAGGCTATTAGCCTACCAGAGTGTCTCCAGCCCTATACTACGAAGCTATCTTAACAGATCCGCGATCTGTCACTTTGATCTGGTTTGACTGAACAGGATCAAAGCTATCTAGTTTAACGATACTACGATGCTGGTTTTCTACTCGATAACTGAAGCTGGATTTATCTGGGATCTGCCGGTGCACGCGCACGTTTTTCGCTCGTGCACAGGCGCGCGTCCACGCGAAAGAGGTGCGCTAGCCAATCACATTATGAACAGCTGAGTTGATCCACGGGCAGGCACACCCATTTCCTCATTCAATGAGCGCAGTGTGATCAGAGTTTTTAGCGGATATTTAATGTAGCCTATGTCAGAATGAAAATCCGCGTTGGATATAGTCTGCTGAAGGACTGTCTAAAGCTGCCGCTTGTATTCACATCAGTCATTTGATTTACTTTGATCAGCGATTTCTGTCTCCTACAGCAGCTTTTTGCAAGTGTAAATGTGTAATCTCAGTCTATAAATTTCCACAATCTGTAAGCCTATTTAGACCATAGATTTAGAAACGCATGCTCAATGAATAATGATCTCTATCACTCATTATGTGTGTGGTTGCACTGATCGAATAATTCATATATAAAATAATGATAGCCTAATATAAAAGAGAAAACTGCTGAACTGAATTGAGACGATTCATTGATAAAAACTAGCCTATTTTTGCTCATATATTGGCATACAGCCTACAGGACACAGTTCCAGCTGAAACATGCAAGAGTAGCCTGCATATTTAGTATTGGGGCTATTCCATATTTATCCCATATCTATATTATATGTATAGGCTTTTCTGGCATGTAGGAGAATATCACCCTCACTCCATTTAAGGCTCCGTTTATGATATGCGCTGCGGTGATTAATAGTGATCATATTTCTCCACGCATCGTTCAGCTGTTAAGACATAAAGTGGTAAGTAGGCTTAATTTAATTATGTAGCCTACAGAGCCACGAATGTTTTTCTTGTTCTATTCTCAGTTGACTGCAATCTATTTTTGCCATGGTGATTGAACTAGGTTAGAAGTTAACTTGCTATAGGCTACGGCTAAACCAGGTTCAAACTCAAACTTACTCGGATAAGGCATTAATCTAGCTATGTAGTACAGGCCTCTGGCCAATCCAGAAGGCTTGGCAATACTATTTGGACCGTTTGATTTGTGACTGTGTGAACACAAACGAACCAAGGCACAAATGCAACAACTGTATCAATTAAGCCCCCGAATCGGAAACAAAACAAACGACCCAGAGGTGTGAATACACCCTTAATTGACTTACTTGCACATCCATGCCATCTGTAGTGTAACCGCATGCAGCCGAGACGTTGCATATATCCCAGTTTTTGCAGATATTTCAGCCTCCGAGTCCGTGCGTACCGCCGCCGCCGGCTCTAAACTCGTGTTGGCTCGCATAATACAATGCAATGACTGTCTGGCTTGTGAGCTAACTTACTGCTTGATAAAAAATAAATAAAAAGAAGAAGGGGAAAATATGCTGCTACTGTCGTGTAAATCTATATATTACTGTCAGGTCATCACAGCAAAGTGGAATTTTGATGTCATCACTTCCTAGTAGTGAGCTGGATTCAGAGTTGAGAGACTCATTTATCATTGGACAATACAATGTCAATCTTACTGATCTATCCAATCAACAACCAATTAGGTTGAATAAATTAATTGATTGGTAGTGATTGGTGAGGGCGGTTTAGGCTTCACTATCTGATTGGTTGAAAAACACATGTATTTCACTCTTCCCTCTGAAATGCATGTGTTTTTCAACCAATCATATTTAGCATGAGATAAATTACCAAGGAAATGAAACGCCCTAGGGGGGGATGTTTTTCTACTGTACCCCTGAGGGCATGACAGACAGACACTGGCACAGACTCTGTGTGCATGCCGCTCCATCAGTGCCCTACAGGTGTCACTGTCAAAGCATTTAACATGTATTTTGTCTTGTGTGAGTAGACCAAGGTTGTATTATTGTCTCTTATGAAGGATTCAAGCTAACTGGAAATATACTGGAACTTGTATGAGCTAATGGAATTTCACAGCAGAGATCAGGGTGGGGAGGGCACCCTAAGAAAAAACACATTTGATTGATATTTTATAAAAAGAATATATATTATTATATAAAATCCCCCATCTCTTCTAAAAAATAAGGGAGGACCATCCTCCCTTCTACTACATTTAGACTGAGGTTTCGACCCAAAAGAGCTACTGCACAGACACTGGTTCTGTGATCTGAGAAGATTTTGGCTTCAATACACCATAGGGAGGAGATAGGCACGCTTCCTCCATTTTATTTATCTCAATGCCCTGGACAGGACCATGTTCACAGAGGTCCAAAAAGCACAAGTTCACATCATACTGTAGAGAACCATTATGTAGAACCATTATGTGGTCAATATACCACACATTAGCTAATAGCTAGTTGCATTGATTGAACCTTGAACTACCAAGACCAAAACTGATATAAGTTATATCTTTGGTGTGTCGGGTTGCCAGATACAGTTAATGGTTTCCAGCCCAAAGACTGCTCAAAAACTGCCAAAACACACACAAACCCGCCCAAGTAAATTCAGGTCTATGGAAACAATGTGGCAACACTGAGTTTGAGGCTTGTTACATAGAATGCACGCACAGGGTTTTGTTTACATAATGATCATGTAAATATTGAAAAACAAACAAACTTTGATACATTTTAACCAGAACTTTGATGGATGAAATGCATGTAAAATGGAAACTTTTAGATCTATAAAGCATCTATAAGGGGGGGGAAACAACATAATACTGCTACAGTATAACCAGCTGCTATTAAAAAAATTGGCATGACCATCAGTATCACTCCGAAGTAGGTGGCTCAAAGTGCCGTGGCCATGGGCTCATAAAGCGAGGAGTCCACCGGGAATTGTCCCAGGCCTCCTGATGGCCAGTCCGCCACTGTATAATACTTAATACTAGTATTGATGAGTATTTAATCATCTCAGTGATGTAATTGCATAATTGTCCTTGAGTTGAAAAGATGTATCTTTACAGGTGGCACTCTTGGAAGAACTGGATGATTTGGGAGATGAGGATTTCAAGAAGTTCAAGTGGTTCCTGCAGCAGGATGCCATCCTGGAAGGTCTCCCAACCATTAGAAAGAGACAAATGGAGAAAGCAGACAGGCAGGACACAGTAGATCTGATGGTGCAGACCTACACCCAACAGTTGGAGGAGGTGACCAACAAGGTTTTCAAGAAGCTCAAAAACAGTTTATCACTTGAAGGTATGTCATGGGGGGATGAAAAAAATAAACATGTGAAAAACAGAAATGTACAGAGCCCTGAGAGACAAGTGAGTAAAAAAATCTGGTGATCCATTTTTTAAATCTGATCTTTTCTTTCTTGTTTTCTCTGCTTATGACTTAAAGGGATAGTTCGGTTTGTTTGAAGTGGGGTCCTATCAGCTAGTTCCATACACTAACTGAAAAAGGGAAAGCGTTCTGGACGCTGAGCACACAGTGTATCGAGACCTGTCACTCTGAAGCAGCAGCTTCCAGAGCTCTGTCTCTCTAGTACAGGGGGCCAGGAACTAAAACGTAATTTAGCCACCTAAAACAACGCCCACCTAAACAAATCAATATCAGTGTACATGTACGCTCTATTTTGACAATTTTCAGCGCTTTACTTTACCGTCAAACAGCCCTCTCATTTGGCACTACATTTCCTACCGTATTCCTCCGCTAAACGCCTGCACAGAGCACAGAGCCGCGGTGCTGGATTACTCTATATTATATAATATTGTAGTCTATATTATAACGTTACATATCAGCTGGAGGTGGTCAGATTATCCTTGCCAGTTACAAAACAGGAAGGCTTAGAAGAGAGACAAAAGACTGACTTACTTTAGAGACAACAAGTCACCTGGCCCCTCTGGTCTGGTACGTTTTCCCCAATTTATCCTGGGAATAGTGAAAAAGGTCTGCAGGACACCGACATTCAGTAAGGCAGCATATTATGGCAGTTCCCCGTCTCTCTCGTTCTGCCTGTTCACTCTCTCTGTGCAAAAGTTCCTCTTCTGTATATTACTCTCTCTGGTTCATAATTGAATCCTCTTGTCACCAAGGTAAATGGCATATCGTCCTCGCTATCAAAATCACTCATATTTTATTTTGTGTATTCTATTTGTTGTGTCTTCACTAACAAACCGGGAGAAATAACCCAAAATAACAGCTGATCTGCACCGTGGCTCTGTGCAGGCGTTTAGCGGAGGAATGCGGTAGTTAGTTGGGAGGAAATGTAGTGCCGAATGAGAGGGCTGTTTGACCGTAAAGTAAAGCACTGAAAATTGTCAAAATAGAGCGTACATGTACACTGATATCGATTTGTTTAGGTGGGCGTAGTTTTAGGTGGCTAAATTACTAATAAAAACTAATAATTTAGTTCCTGGCCCCCTGAACTAGAGAGACAGAGCTCTGGAGGCTGCTGCTTCAGAGTGCCGGGTCTCGATACACGGTGTGCTCAGCGTCCAGAACGCTTTACCAAATTTCCTTATTATTACCTACAGTATTTGTTAGTGTATGCAACTAGCTCATAGACCCCACTTCAAACAAACCGAACTATCCCTTTAAAGGATAATTTCGTTTTTTTTAGCCTGGACCATATTTTCCACACTGTATGTGTCTAAGGGACTCATCGTGACATAATTTTTTTTAATTGGTTGAGTACATTATCGTCAAACAACTACCAATGTATCCCAGTCGGGCATTTGTGCACCGTCATTCCACGTTCGCTGAAACTGCTTGTTTTGCCGTTGGGAGACTCAAACTGTCATTATAGTGTCTGGCAACCAGTGCCCAATTCAGCATCCCTCTGTTTGAAGCCTATAGTGTGGAAATTGCATTCTTTCAAATGGCCAGTGGGGGGTGCAGTTTAATAGCACTCCCCAGGAACATGCATTCAACTGTATGAGAAACGAGCCAACTTATCTCTCGGTCTATGTCTTAAATAAACACTTTCCAAATGAGTTTACTCTCACGCCCTCCGTTTTCTAAATGATAGCCCCATTCCGATGATATACATCGGATAAATAAGAACAGTAATACTTCCGACAGGTAGAGGGAGCAATGTGCTGCAAGGCATCTAGTCTCTGCATCATGCAACAAGAAGAAAAAAATTGTTAGCAACCTAGCAACCAATGCTAGCAGATAGCAAGTAGTAGTTTAGCAAACTATCAGAAAATAGCATTACTTTATCATATTTTATTAATGTTAGTAGACACACGTAACTGTATAGATACCATACATGTAAAGTGACGCTCATAACATGGCGGACCATTTAACGTTATCGGTAACACTTTATAATAACGTTCAGTCGTAAGTCATTTATAAGCCTTTAGTTAATGATGAACTAACCATTCACAAAACATGAATATACATTTATAGATGATTAATAAATGTTATGTTAACATATACAAATGTGTCATCTATAAACCTTTAGTAAATGAAGTGTTCCTCACCTGTTGTAAATGATGTGTAAATAATTTACAATTCATTTACAAGGCTTTCTGCATCCCCTAATCTAAAGTGTAAACCATTCATCACACATAAATGTGTTACATACAAGGGCGTAGCTCTGTTTGTCAAAATTGAAGCCAATGCAGAAGTGTCCTCTTTGCCTGCAGGTATGGCCTCAGTAAACACTTTCATAATGCGTTTATGGTCTCAATCGCTATATTCAGACTATGTTTTGGGGCATGATTGACAGGTCACTTGTCCATTGATCACACAGCTCGCCAATCACGGATCAATAGCAGGCCGTGCTCTGTGGGAAACCCCTGGACTTGTGTCGAGACCTCACGGAATTTCCTGAACTTATAAAACATCAACGGAAAAGTGGAAGGAGAGGAGGAATACTCGCCCGCCTAAGAAGGCGCGCTAACAAGCCACCGTTACCCAGCATCCTCCGCGCGATGTAAAGTCTGTGTCTGACTGAAACCTGGCTCACACCTGAGACAACGGACCATGCCATCACTATACCAGGCTTCAGTGTATTCAGAGGAGACAGAGACCCAGAACGATCCGGTAAGAAGAAAGGCGGAGGCGGTTGTCTAATGATTAATGAAAACTGGTGTGTAAACATCACTAACATTGGGAAATACTGCTCAGCAGACCTGGAGTATGTAATGTGCCGCACTGGAGCCCCAGGGAATTCACATCAGTCACCGTCATTGGTGTGTATATACCTCCCCAAGCGAACATCACTATCGCACTGAAAGAGTTGCAACGTGCAATCAGCGCACAAGGGTCAAAACAACCAGAAATGGCACTGGTGGTGACTGGGGATTTTAACAGGGCAAACCTGAGAGGGAGAATGCCCACGCTTCACCAGCACATCCACTTCCACACCCGAGGCAAAAACACACTGGACCAATGCTACACAAATATCCGCCATGGCTACAAGGCCATACCCCGCCCCCCCCCTTCGGCAAATCGGACCACGCCTCCATCCTACTCATACCCAGGTACCAACAAAAACTAAAAAAACAGCCCCCAGCATTCCGAACCGCCCACTGCTGGTCAGACCAATCAGACGACATCCTGAGGGATTGCTTTGACCAAGTAGTATGGGAGGAGTTCAAAGCTGCAGGAGACCTGGGCGAATATGCAGAGACGGTGTCATGCTTCATAAGGAAGTGTACCGATGACATAGTCCCCACAAAGAGAATCAAAATAATGCCAAATCAGAAGCCCTGGGTCAACAGTGATGTCAGGTCTGCCCTTCACGCCAGGACCACCGCCTTCAGTTCTGGTACACCAGAACAATACAAGCAGGCACAATATGCCCTCCGAACCACTATAAAAAAAGCACAGAGAGATTATGGAAGGCAGCTGGAGTCAAAATTGGACACTAACAACCCCAGACACCTGTGGAGGGGACTCCATGCTGCCACAGACTTCAAAGGGGTGAAACGACAGAACCCCAGCATGTCACCCACCCTACCGGACGAACTCAACGCGTTCTACGCTAGGTTCGACCCCTCTGCCAGAGCGCCCACCCCCCCAACCCACCCCCCTCACCACCCCACCACCCCTCCCCCTCCGCTCCCCCTCACCCCACAACCCCTCCTCCTCTCCCCTCCCTCTCCCCCCCTCTCTCCCCCTCCTCCCCTCACCCCCCACTGCCCCACAACCTACCCTCCACTCCTATCTAACCCAGTGCCCTCCTCCCTTACCCACCCCTCAGTGCCCCACCACAAGCCCCCCGCCCACCCCCCACATACCCCCCACCCCTATCTAACCCAGTGCCCTGCACCCTATCCTCCCCCACCCCCCCTCCACCCTCACCTAACCACTAACCCCCCTCACCCTCCCCCCACTCCTTTCCTGCCCCACCTACTCCCCACTCCCACCTAACCAACAACCCCCCCTCCGACTCACACCCTCCCCGCCCCCACCCACAACCACAAACCCCACCCCCTCTCCCCATAGATCCGGACCGCCCCCTCACCATCACCGAGGATGAAGTCCGCCGCTCGTTCTCGCGTATCAATCCACGCAAGGCAGCTGGCCCAGATGGCATCCCTGGGCGTGTCCTCAAGGCCTGCGCACACCAGCTGGCAGGCGTATTCACAGATATTTTTAACCAGTCTCTCTCCCTCCGGCAAGTCCCCCCTGCTTCAAAACAGCAACAATCATCCCCATTCCCAAACAGCAGAAAGTGACCAGCCTCAATGACTGGCGCCCAATAGCCCTAACGCCCATAGCCAGCAAATGCTTCGAAAAGCTGGTTATATCACAGATCTGCCCCACACTCCCCCCGGACCACGACCCGCTACAATTCGCATACCGCCCTAACAGGAGCACAGCAGATGCAGTAGCACACGTGCTCCACACCGCCCTCTCCCACCTGGAGGGGAAGGACACTTATGTGAGAATGCTGTTCGTGGACTACAGCTCAGCATTCAACACCATAGTACCCTCCAGGCTGGTAAGCAAACTCAAGGATCTGGGACTAAGCAAAGCGATGTGTGACTGGATCCTGGACTTTCTAACAGACCGCCGCCAGGTGGTTAAAGTGGGCAACCTCACCTCCTCCCCACTGACCATCAGCATAGGAGCGCCACAGGGGTGCGTCTCCAGCCCCTTCTGGTATGACCACTACACCCACGACTGCGTGGTGACTCAAACTTCGAACACCATCGTGAAGTTTGCAGACGACACAGCGGTCGTGGGGCGGATCTCCAGGAGCGACGAGACAGCCTACAGAAAGGAGGTGGAGGCCCTGGAACAATGGTGTCAGGACAACCACCTCTCTCTGAACGTCTCCAAGACCAAGGAGATCATTGTAGACTACAGAAGGGGGGGGGGGGCACACCCCCCCCAATCACCATCAACGGCACAGTGGTGGAAAGGGTAGACAGCTTCAAGTACCTGGGAGTCAATATCCACCAGGACCTGACATGGGCCAACCACACCGCCACTGTTGTCAAAAAGGCCCAACAGCGACTACACGGACTCAGGCGCCTGAAGAAATTCGGGCTAAGGCCAAAAATCCTCAGGGACTTCTACAGAGGCACCATTGAAAGCCTGCTGACTGGCTGCTTCACCACCTGGTACGGGAACTGCACCACCATAGGCCGCAGGGCGCTAAGAAGGGTGAGGCGCGCGGCCCAGCACGTAACAGGATGTGAGCTGCCAGAACTGCAAGATCTGTACAACCAGCGGTGCCTCAGGAGGTCCCTGAAGATCATCAAAGACACAAACCACCCCCACAACAGTCTGTTCTCCCTGCTACCCTCAGGGAGGAGATACAGGGTCCCAAGAGCCCGCACAAATCGCTTGAGGGACAGTTTCTTCTCACAGGCCACGAGACTCCTTAACATATACAAATAGTGTAGTAGCCGTACTGTACCGCACTGTAGATGCCACCATTATGTATGACTAATGTTCAATAGTATGTTTAATTAGGTATACGCTATTTGCACCTAACATAATATTATTATGTTTAATTATGTTTAAAGTATGTTCATGCCCTTTGCACTATGAGCAGTGAATACGGCACTGTCTATGGCGTGTCTTACTGCTCTATTGCCCGTTGCCTCTTGTTTTTTATTTATATATCTTTTATTTTAATTTTTTGCACTATGTTGTAACGGAGCCTACAGCACAAGAATTTCACACGTGATACTTGTACTACGGAGTGACAATAAAAAAATCTTGAATCTTGAATCTTGAAAACACGACACTGTGTTATATTAATCACTATAACATTAACGCCACCAAATTTCGGTTACAGTCATAGCAACGATGCCACCTTGCTCGCATGTTTACGTTAGCACATGATGCTAATTGAGCTAGCATTAGCTTACAAACATGAGCATCACTCAAACAGTCCAACATAGCAGAGCACCAAGTGCGCGATCAAATCCACCTCAGTTATAAAGTTTAGTTTACCCATAGATATAATAAGTATAATAGCAGTTTACCTTGTGGATGCTTAGCAGCAGCTAGCAGGCTGGAGGCTCACACCACACCATGGTCTCTTGGCCAGGCCCCGTACAAAACGGTGGTCGGCTGGCTGGACTGCTACTCGGCCATACCTTCGGGCTAAAAGTTATTATATATTTTCTTTTTCTGGACCATTTCACTATACTGCAACCAGCCAGCTAGCAAGCTAGCCTAGGTAAACCCAGCCACCACGTGACCTGCTCTCTCAGTTCCCAGTCACTATCGTCTAGCGAACGGGCCATTCAAATCGATTTCCGCGGCGGTTGAAAGACTCCCGCAGACCCGCAGCCACCCCGCAGCCAATGAGTGACGGCGTGACTGCCAACATCAGTCCTGCCGTGATCGGCCAATCAGAGAGTGCGTCTTTGTCAATGACGTGTAACAGCTGCAGCGGCTTAGCACTACCTAGCCGTTAGCATTTGGCCTCTCTAAAGCATAGCTCCCGAGCTAGCTACTAGCTATATGGCTAGCTATATGGCTATGCAACTATGTTGAGGACATTCAAGTGAAAACAGCTGTTAATGTTAATGTGGGAATCATGGTGGAACCGAATAAAAATGTTTTTGTTTGATACTCTATTCTGTTGTATTGTCATGTGAGAATGAAAATAGCTATAGTAATAGTACTTCAAAACAGTGGTTCTCAAAATGTTTCCACATAAGGATCCTTAAACTGAATAATGTGATGCTAGGTCTGTTGATCAAAATAACACCTATATCGAAATCGGATTTTAGCGGACCATACAAGCCGGGGCTTCAGAGCTGATCACCTGGACACATTTTACGGCGAAATTATCTGATAAACTTGTCTGTGCAGCTCTGTGGTGATCAGCTAATGTCTTCGCATTGTGATTATGATTTAATGCATTATGGAAGATAAACGCTGGAAGGCTGGGTAGCATTAGCTAACGTCATCCAGGCTACAGTAACATTAGGCTATTATAGTTATGAAACGCTGATTCAAACGTTACAATAATAAGACACAATAGGAGCCAGTTACCCTACTGTAGATAGAGAGTAATTTCAGACCACCAGATATCACCATATTTATGTTATTAAATGCTGTAACGTTAACGGTAATTCTCATGTGTATGGTTTATTTATAAGCATTCATTGATTGAAGCAGAGTGCTGGTCGGTTAAGTTTCTCTGTAGTCATGTCCTCTGCTCCAATCTTCGTTCGTAGTTTCTTCTGTCTCTCGTCCAGCAGCTGCAGATGTCATCATTATCCACGTTATTGATTATTATTTATAAAAAAAATCTCGTGTAAATATTTTGTGAACGCACCAATAGTTAGAGAAGGAAACCTCTCTTTGCATTTTATTTTTTAATAAAAGTAGGCTACTTGTGATATCTCACGTGGTCGATCATCATTGCAAATTTATGTGAACAGCTAGGTTTAATGACAAATATGGAATATCACCCAAGGAAATACCACGGTTTAATGCCAACAGATAAACCATACAGATTTGTTGTAATTGTGAACACATAAGGGAGCAAAGACATGGTTTTCAAGTATAACACAATGTACAACTTTTATTCAAAGACAGGATTGAAAAATATAGGTCACTTGTATTCACTTCAGTAATGTCAGGTCTCAGTCGCATTCACGCGTCTAGCTATAGCTAGGTTACATCTGGATTATGTATAATATACAGAATTCAAAAACCTTACTTCCAACAATTAACTAGCCTGCACTAACTACTGCACAGTAACGTGTACAAATATTGAACGCAACAGTCTCGTTCTGGAGCGAACCCCTCAGCTGAATTCACGTTGGAATATGATATCAAGGCTTGATACATTTGATTGTAGCTACTCATACAGCCGTGTGGAGCTTATCTAGCTAGGTTGCATCTGGAATATGATATCAAGCCAGTAATGTAGCTAGCTAGCGTTAAATAGGTTTATCTGTAACCACGCTGAAATGTGAGGGCATTAACGTTAATATTTCTAGCTAGGTCAAACACACCTTAACGTTATGAGTGTGGCCGTTTTTGATTAACATTAAGTCCACGATCAAGTCTAGCATTTCGGTATATTCCTACCTCTTAACATCTAGCTAGCTAGGTTGGATCTGGAATATGATATCAAGGCTTGATACATTTGATTGTAGCTACTCATACAGCCGTGTGGAGCTTATCTAGCTAGGTTGCATCTGGAATATGATATCAAGCCAGTAATGTAGCTAGCTAGCGTTAAATAGGTTTATCTGTAACCACGCTGAAATGTGAGGGCATTAACGTTAATATTTCTAGCTAGGTCAAACACACCTTAACGTTATGAGTGTGGCCGTTTTTGATTAACATTAAGTCCACGATCAAGTCTAGCATTTCGGTATATTCCTACCTCTTAACATCTAGCTAGCTAGGTTGGATCTGGAATATGATATCAAGGCTTGATACATTTGATTGTAGCTACTCATACAGCAGTGTGGAGCTTATCTAGCTAGGTTGCATCTGGAATATGATATCAAGCCAGTAATGTCAGGTCTCAGTCGCATTCACGCTAACCTCTTAACGTCTAGCTATAGCTAGGTTACATCTGGATTATGTATAATATACAGTATAATACTACGCTCACTACGTCATGACATTCACATTAACGACTCCAAAAATCTACTGTAGCTAGCTAGCGTTAAATAGGTTTATCTGTAACCACGCTGAAATGTGAGGGCATTAACGTTAATATTTCAATTAGGTCAAACACACCTTACCGTTATGACTGCGGCCGTTTTTGATTAACATTAGCGTTAAGTCCATGATCAAATCTAGCATTTCGGTATATTCAGTGTGTGTGTGTGAAAAGGATGTTAGCATGCTAGCATTATTAGCACAGAATGTATACAGTCCATGGTACAACGTTAGGCCTTCAAGTCCTGAGGCGAACAGCACTGGAGGATGAAGTCTGCAGACTGGCATTCAGTGTCCAGCATAACAAGCACGCCTGTTTCCTCATCAGGTTGGCAGCAGCTGTATAGATGATGACTGTTCTTCACAGCCACAAATATCTCTCCAGATCTGCGGCCATCTGCAGCAGGGATCGAGGTTTGGGTCCGTGTAGACAGTTGTCCTGTTCCTCTTTCATTCCCTGACCACCGTCACGCGATGTTCTCTCTTCTTGTAGCTGGTTGTAACCATTTGCGTGCTAGCAGTACTGAAATGAAAAGTGTTAGCTCATGCGCTAACAACAAAGGTCGCAGAGTGATGACGCCATCTGCTGCACTGCGCATGTGCTCTGTGCACTAAACTGGTTGGATGATGGTTGCGTAATGGAGTGGTCTATCGGGGGGGGGCCCAACAACCGCAGGAAATCGTTTAACAATGGTGGGATTCCAGACCATAGTGACTGAGAACAGGTCTGAGAGCAGGTCACGTGGGGGATGGGTTTACCCAGGCTACTAGCAAGCTATCAAACAGAAGCTAATCAGAATCAGAATCAGAATCAGAAAGACTTTAATAATCCCCGGGGGGAAATTGGGACAAGTCACAGTTGCTCGTTCACAAAACACACATAGCCTAAAATAAATACACAGTAGTAGTGCAGTAGTAAAATAAGCAGAATAAAACACAACATAGCATGGAATAAACAGTATAAACAGTATAAACGTTAACCAGTATTAATGTGATAGGAGCAAAATAGTGGAGTACGTCTAAGTAAGCAAATACGTAGAGTAAGTATACCTTATGTGTCAATTGACTTTATTGCACACTGAACTTATATTATTCGGCTTGCCCCATACGTTACACGTGGCTCAGCCAGGCACATTTTCCAGTTAGCCTATCTTTATTGCACACTGAACCTGTATTATTATTCGGCTTGCCCTATACGTTAAACGTGGCTCAGCCAGACACTTTTCCAGTTAGCCTATCGGCTGGCTCAATCTCAGGGAGACTGAGCGTCTCCGAGGTGCTCTTTTAAGAGAGGCATTAAATAGGCCGATGGCCACAGGCAGGAATGATTTCTTGTGCCTCTCCGTGTTGCATCTAGGTGGAATCAGTCTCTCACTGAATGTACTCCTGTGTTTGACTAACACGCCATGGAGTGGGTGCGAGTCATTGCTCATGATGGAGCGTAGCCTGGATAACGTTCTCTTCTCTGACACCGCAGTCAGAGAGCCCAGGTCCAGCCCCACAATGTCCCTGGCCTTACGGATCAGTTTGTTAAGTCTGTTGGCATCCGCCGCCTTCAGCCTGCTGCCCCAGCACACAATAGCATAGAGGAAGGCACTAGCCACTACCGACTCATAGAACATCCTCAGCATGGTCCGGCAGACGTTGAAGGACCTCAGTCTTCTCAGAAAGTAGAGACGGCTTTGCCCCTTCTTGTAGAGTGCATCAGAGTTCTTAGCCCAGTCCAGTTTGTTGTCAATGTACACTCCAAGGTACTTGTAATCCTCCACTATGTCAACACTGACCCCGTGGATTGAAACAGGGGTCACCGAAGCCTTGACCCTCCTCAGGTCCACCACCAGCTCCTTTGTCTTTGACACATTGAGCTGCAGGTGGTTCTGCTCACACCATGTGACAAAGTTGGCCACCACATCCCGATACTCATCTTCATCACCATCTTTGATACATCCCACTATCGCAGAGTCGTCAGAGAACTTCTGAAGGTGGCAAGACTCAGTCTGGTAGGTGAAGTCCGTGGTGTAGATGGTGAAGAAGAAGGGAGAGAAGACTGTCCCCTGTGGAGCTCCCGTATTGCTGACCACTCTGTCTGACACACAGTTCTGTAGGCGCACATACTGTGGTCTGCCAGACAGGTAGTCCACAATCCAGGCCACCAGGGGGGCATCCACTCGCATCGCCGTCAGCTTCTCACCCAGTAGAGCCGGCCTGATGGTGTTGAACGCACTGGAGAAGTCAAAGAACATGACTCTCACAGTGCTGGCTGGGTTGTCAAGGTGGGCGTAGGCGCGGTTGGTAAGGTAGATGACCGCGTCCTCCACTCCCAGTCGGGGCTGGTAGGCGAACTGGAGGGGGTCAAGGGATGGTTTGGCCATAGGCTTGAGCTGCTCCAGGACGAGTTTCTCCAGGGTCTTCATGATGTGGGACGTCAAAGCTACCGGCCTGTAATCATTGGAGCCGCTGGGTCTAGGCTTTTTCGGTACAGGAACGATACAGGACGTTTTCCACATAACAGGGACCTTCTGGAGACTCAGGCTCTTGTTGAAGATCAGCTGTAGCACATCACACAGCTGGGGGGCATAGGCTTTGAGCACCATGGGGCTGACGCCATCCGGGCCAGCTGCTTTTCTCGTGTGTAATCTCCTCAGCTGATTCTTCACCTGGTCCGCTGTGATGGTCAGCGTGGGTGGGGGGGGGGGGGGGTGGCATCATCAGCTCTGAAGCCCTTCGGGGGGGGGGAGGAGGGGGGATGTGGCCTCGTCTCTGGGTGACGGGGTATGAGGGGGGGGGGGGGGAAGGTGGGCCATCAGCCGGAGCCAGAGGGAGAGAGAGGGGGGGGGAGCCGTATGGCGGGGGCTGCTGTTAGAGTGCTGCGGTCAGGAGAGTCGGGGGGGAGGGGGGCCCGGCCAGCTACATCAAATCTATTGAAGAACAGATTCAATTCATTGGCCCGATCAACCCCCCCCTCCACCCCACCGCCCCCAGCTTTGTTAAAGCCCGTGATGGCTCTCACACCACTCCACACCTCTCTCATATTGTTCTGCTGAAGCTTGGCCTCAAGCTTTGCCCTATAGCACTCCTTAGCCACTCTAATGCTCGCTTTCAGTTCTCCCTGGATGGCTCTGATCCTGTCTCTGTCCCCCGACCTAAATGCACTTTTCTTGGCGTTCAGGATGGCCTTCAGGATGGCCAAGATGGCAGTTCAAGCCACTCGTCCGGCAGCCGCTAGGGGCAGCCGCCCCCTCTCCCCATACTTCCGTGTAGCATTAATCATTAGTCCAATCAACGATGATGAGGAAGCGAGAGATTCAAGCCTCGTTTTCTGGTATCAAAACCCAATCAGCTCACGATGTCCAGATTATATATACAGTCCATGCTGGCAACATGGAAACGACTCTATACATGAATATTATTCTCTATACAGAGAAAATGGGCGAGGAGAGAAAGAGACAGAGAGCGAGAGGAGCAGGGAAGCTAGCACTGTGTCAACACGAGGATTTCCCCTCTCATCAACAGCGCTGTGCTGGAGACAATTCTGCTCCTTTCTCTCTCTCTCTCCTCGCCTCTTCATACGCACATTTTCGCTGTCCGACAGTAAACCCTGGAGAATAACATTCATGTATAGAGTCGTTTCGATGTTGCCAGACACTATAATGACAGTTTGAGTCTCCCAGCAGCAAAACAGCAAACGTGGAATGACGGTGCACAAATGCCCGAATGGGATACACTGGTAGTTGTTTGACAATAATACTCGAGCTGTAAACAAGGCTATCTCGGTGAGTACTCAACCAATTTGAAAGTAATATGTCACGATGAGTCCCTTAGACACATACAGCAGGGCCGCTGGAAGTCACTTTAAGCAGGGGGTGCTGGGAGGAAGGGACTTTGACTTTTTTTGGACATTTCTTAGCCATATTTAGAGGAATATCTAATTTTAAATTAACATTAGGATTATACTGTTGTGATGTAATTATTCAGTATTTTCACCAGCTGTGCTCTTTTTAGAAGCTGGTTGTTTACCCAAAAAATCTATAATACGTTTTTGTGTCATTGTTTGTGACTATCATTTAGCTACAGCAGGAAATGCTCAGTTTCAACACAACATGTGCGCACATGCGCGCTTCTTCTTCTTTTCTAGCCTACAAGCATGTAACTTCCTTGATTGTTATTGTTGATAATTCTATTTAAATAGGCTTTTTGTAAAAAAAATAATAATAATAATCTCGCGACTAGGGGGTGCTGCACCCGTACTTCCTGCGGCCCTGACATACAGTGTGGAAAATAAGGTCCAGGTTGAAAAAAACCCCGAAATTCTCCTTTAAGAACAGTCGAAATAATGGTTTTGTCACGATCAGTGCTTCCTGGAAGATTTCAGTCTCCCGGACAAATGAGTGAAATTCCGGTCAAATATATATGTTTATTGAGCTTAAACACAATTGATAGGTAGGCTATATAACGAATGACGAATGGAATAATCAAGGCGTGCAGATTTATAATACAGTATATAGGCATATATGTTTGAAAAGTAAAGTTGGCTACTGTGTAGGCTACATAATATTACTTCCAAATAAAATAAGTCCCTACTCACGTGTCTATAGGGCATGCATTCATTGGGGCAACACGTAGGCTACTATAAAGAATTTCCATCATCTTTAGACCTACATATTCTCAGTTCACTAACAAAGCCCACACCCTTGTATGAAAAGAAAGTTGTTTATTGAATATGTGGATGTTTCACTATGAAGACCCCATATGCGAATGGGGTCGTGGTGGTGTTTCGGGTGAAGTGCAGCTTTGCCGGACGAAGACACGGCTTCATCATCCCCCCGTGGTTCCTGAGAATGAGAAGATGGATTATGCAGATGACAGCATGTATTTGATGGTGAGAGGAAACCGGAGCACCCGGAGAAAACCCAGGTGGGCACGGAAAACTCCACACGGGAGGACCTGGGACCCAGGCAAGGACGGATTACGAATGCCGAGTTTCCTGGGCACAAACACTTGGAGGCCCACCTATGGTACTTATATGATGCCATCCCCAGGCTCATTTATGTCTCAAACTGTTGCAGCAATTTTTGAGTTGATACCATTTGTTACATAGAATCAGCACAGACCAGTCAACAGCCAGTAGGCACTTTCACACCGGCCTTGAAAGCCAAAAAATGCACGGAAAATAGGATCCGTGCCTCCGATGTGAAAGTCGTAAACGCGCGTTGGTGGATAATTGTTGTACGCCTTTTGTTCCGCGACTAGACCTTGTCACCGCGCCGGATTACCAGGTAACCCGCCTCCACTTGAAAGCGTCGGAGCAGCAAGCCGGAACGGTGCGAATGGTCAGCTCATTCATAAAAAAATTACAGGGGAAATCACCTCATGCAGCAAGAAAGTGTCTCCATGGAATCTGACCGAGGCCCCATAGGTCGCCTCCCGCCCCCCAATAGGGTAGAGGACCAAGCCCCTTAGAGCGAGCTGGGCGAGCTACCCCCACTGCAGTGGGGAGACGAGCCCATGCCGCCCGAAATAGAGCAGGATAGTTTCCAGTAGGAACCCCTAGAGATTTAGATCCAAGGGGACGTGGGCGAGAGGGAGGAGGCTTAGGAAAGTAGCACCATCGCCGAGACGATGGTCGAGGACGTCCGCCCTGCCGCTAACGAGCCTTATCAGAAGTGATGGCCAGAGCCGCAGCGAAGCTGGGCATCTTATGCACTGAGCCACCCCCATCCCCCGGCCTCAGTGCTGCAGGGGCGCTTCTTTCAGAACTACAAGCCCCCCGCCCAACGCGCAACATGCCCCTCTGTGAGGATGTGCATGTTGCGTGGCATCCCATGGCATCCTGGTCAACCCTAGACGGCGAGGCCCGGCTGGGCTACACGGAAATGCCCCCTCTAGAGGAGGTGGTGGCAGCCCACCTGTCCCCCACCTCCAGCAAGCCCACCCTCCACTCCAGGGCAGGCCCAGATGACGGCTAAACTGTCTGAGAAATCTTACCTGGCGGCGGGCCAAATGCGGCCGCTATGGCCAACAACATGGCCATTCTCCGAATGGCCATGTACACCGAGCTCCGGATGGCCACAGACTATGCTCTCTGCATGCTAGATTGCCTGGCCCAGCTGGCGGAGCTCGACAAGAAAAAGCTGCTAGGAGCCAGGATCTCGCTCTCGGGCTTGTTCGGGCCCTTGGTGGAGAACATGACCCAGCAGCTGCAGGATTCCACGGCGTTCAAGCCCCTCTTGCTGCGGCGGCAGCGAGGTGACAACCGTCGGGTGGCTGGAGCAGAGCGATCCTGGAGTTGTCCTCTGGGACCCATCGCTTCTCGATCCACGCCAAGCCCACGGGCGAGGGGATGTACCCCCCCCCCCCCCCCCCCCCACACCCACAGCCTACAAGACATCCTGCCACAGCGGGGCCATCGCACCTAGTCACCCTCATCGGGGGAGGGGGGGATGGTGAGCCCGCCGTCATTGGCGCCCAGTGCACGACTTCGGCCCGGAGTTCAATAGAAGCCTATTCGGTTCATTCAGGCCACCTCCTGCTGCCGTGTCCTTGAGCCCTCGGACATTCACTTGTATGCGTGGAAACAACTTTGGCTCCCCTCTGTGCAAGTGGGATACGCGCCTAGTGGCAGACTCAAAGGTCCTTGGTATGGACCCTCGTGGGCTCCGCGTCAATAAAGCCCCTTCTTTTGGGCAAGATGATAAAGATTTTATGAAGAAATGGGAGCATATATTGAATAAATGCAGCCTTGACCTCATGCTGCTGCTGGTTTCGAAAACCAAGGCTGAAAAATAAAAAATAAACACAGAATGTACACGCCTTGAAACATTAATGAAAGACAAGAGTGACCAAGAGACATTTAACAACATCATTCACAAAATTTCCCAAGCTACTGTATGGCCTCTTTCCAAAGAGAACTGAAAGAATACAAGCTGAGAGAATATGAGCGGGACACAAAAGACTATGCAGACGGGTATATTTATGACTGGCATGGAGCCAAAAACAAATTCCCTAGACAACGCCCAGCCTGGCCCAGGTCCCTGAGGGGGACTGGACTCTCCACTGCAAGTGAAATGGACTCCTCCGAAGCAAGCGACACCGACACTTCACGGCAAAATTTCAATAGGGCTTTTTTAGGCCAGCGCAGACCCAGCTCCAGACGAGGAAGATGGAGAGACGGGATGGGCGGGTCACGCGACAGGGGACGCGAGGACGCAGAAGAGCCACCCTCGCTCCGCCGCTCTGAACGCTCCCAACGCAACAAACCTCAGTAAAGGCCTCAGCTTCTCCCCTACTAACACTGTCAGTCCCTTCAAACTTAAGGTTGATGCTTTTAAATTTTTCAGAATGTTGCACGTCAACCACTTCTTTTCAGTTAGACCCCCAGTCCTGTCTAATGGGAACATTAGTAGAAATGAAGTTGCAGATGCTATTTCTGATGTCAATGTCAGGGAATCCACTCCATTCAAATCGTCTTTTCTTCCCTTCTCTAATCTCAACCCCACATAGTCACCTCACCTACAGTCAGTTAGTGGGAATGACTTGGCCAAACTGTCTCAAAATAGTTGTCTGTCTCAACCTAATTTGTCTAAAGCTGAATTAGAAGCACTTCATGACTTGGAAAAGAGACGTGATATCATTATTAAATCTGCCAACAAGGGAGGTTCTATAGTCATCATGAATTTTGAGCAATATGATGTTATGCCCCCCTTAGTTCTGATCCCACTGCAGATATCAAAAATAAAATTGATGAATGTATTGATACATCCTTCAAAAGAGGCTGGATCACTGAAAAAGAGAAGGAGTTTTTGGTCACCAAGTTTCCTATTTGTCCAGTATTTTATGGGCTTCCTAAAATACACAAGCGACTGGATAACCCCCCCTTGTGCCCCATAGTGGCCAGCATTGGTAGCTTGTCTGAACCACTCTCACAATTTGTTGACTTCTTCATTAAGAAATTTGTAGTCAACCTGCCATCCTTTTTAGGTGACACCACCGATGTCATCAACATCGTCAAATATTTCAAATGTGAACAAAATGATTTATTAGTGTCCTTTGATGTGCAAAGCCTTTACACTTGTATTCCCCATCACATCACGGCTTAGAAGCTCTCTCTCACTACCTGGGTAAACGCCCTGCAGGTTTACTCCCGCGTTTTTTCTCTCTTTGTATAATTTAATATAATTCAAAGTTAGATGATTATTTCAGAACCACTACCAGACATTTCTTTATGTAGTACCTTGCATTTAGAGTGCACAGAGAAATAAAATTTTACTCAAACTTTTTTCACACTTGCCTCTCAGGACTTCTGTACAATAGCCTTCTCTTCTGGCAATTTGTTTTTCATGCTAGAGATGATAGAATAGAACATGTCTAATGACAGAAACATGACTGGTTGATTGTTGTTGGTTGTGAAACAGTCCAACCTGCCCACCATGCTGATGATGCTCTCGCTCTTCGGAGGGCAGAGTGTGGTTCTGTCAACACTGACTGATAGAGGCCAGCACTGGACCAGCAATTACATAGACCCTTTAATTGTGCAATTCTTCACTTCCTACTCTCTCCTCTATCGCCTCTTTGAACTCTTAACAGAGATCGCTCCAGAGATCCAGCTGGACACCAAAGTGCTGCGTGGACTTGCTGCCAAAGCAGGAAACAAGATTGAGCTTCCCGCGGACGTCACAGGAAAACCCAACCCCAGAGTGAAGTGGTTCAAGGCGGACCTGGAGCTGACGTCTGATGACCACATTGCTATCAACACCCAGCCGGGTCACAACACCCAGCTGGGTCACTCCAAGCTGTCTATCAAAGCCACCAACAGAGGAGACACCGACAGCTATACCATCGAGGCAGTCAACACCTGCGGACGTGCTACCGCCACCGTTGATGTCAACATCCTCGGTACTGAATTCAGTCTCTTAATCACAATACAGTGATGGTTTTAGTTTTAGTAGATGGAGTAAGGTTTTAGGACATATGGTTATCCGATGGCAGAGGTGGGAGCATGAACTTGAGCCAGTTTTAATTGCTTGAGACTTGACTTGATTCATGAAGAGAAGACTAGCGACTTGACTTTATCTATCTACCCAGTAGTACAGTATACAGTATTGTAGTGGAAATCAGACCCACCTTTTCCAGCTGTAACATTAAAGTGATGCTTACACATTAATGCATCAATAATTATAATCCGATAATATGTTTTATTTTATTTAAATGTCCCCCTTCTTTCTGTTGGCTAAAATGATTGGTTACGTGGTGTCAGCGGTTCATGTCGTCACCAAACAACCACCAACCACCTCCCCCACCAATGCCCCTCCCACCATTGGTCTATAAAAAGCCCATGCAGACGGCGCCTGCAGACTGTGGAGACTGAAGGCCCTATCTTCGCGAAAGCGTTAATTTAGAGTTTGCACTCGTTTAACTAAAGCACTAAAATGTGGGGATAGATGGCATTATCCTATCGTCAACAGCGCACAGTTACTTTGTGCTAAGAGCTTTTAAAAGCACATCTTATAAAATAAAAATAAATACCCCGCTGCACTTGAGCGCACCATAATCTCCGTGCTGCCCAGCACAATGCAGAGTAAAATTCCTTTTGGATATGTCATTACGCACAGCCTTGCCACGCCAGGACATCAAATTCTGCTGCTAAAATTGGGTATTAGCAGAAAATTCAGTAAGGCAATCAACTATAACTCACTGAGAAACTTTTATCACATCGCAAAGAGGGAAATGAATTGAGAAAACTTGTTGGACAATAGACATAGGCTATTCACCTTCACCTATCCCATAACCCGGAGGGTCGTTGGCACCACAGACGATCTGTCAACAAGCTCTCTCCATCTCTCTCTGTCCTTGGCACAAGTGAGTCCACTCTATTATGCATGGAGAGAATTACAGCATATTACATGCCTTGGGCAAACAGCGAGACGGGAATCCGATTGGTTTTATTGATGTAATGCCCAGTCATTGCCTAGCCACACCTGTGAATAATTCTGGTACTTGAGACCGCCCAAATCTCGTTTGCGCAGGCATTTTGGGGGCGCAGATTATTTGGCACGGCTCTAATTTGCAAGGTGCCGTGAACATTTCCGCATCCCCGCCGAGAATTGCATTCCCACCATATTTCGGGGCTGTTTTAACTTAGAAAACAGGGAGGTCACGTCTACCCTGACAATTATATCATTTTTAAACAGTTACATTTCTGTATAAATCATTACAATATGCTCCCATGAGGTGGGGATGCATTTAGCTGCTGTCGGGCGTGGGTGCAAAACTCGGCATAACAGCTAGACACTAGCGCAAGGTGGACTGCTATCTTCCCTGCCTTAAGGCACGCGCAAACAGGTGCGCAAGCGCAAATAGGGGATATCGCTTGTACCAAGATAGGGCCCTGAGAGCTTTTTGAATTTAGAGATAGACAGAGAGATAGCGGAGTCAGGAGTCACTGGAAAACATGATTATAACATTATAGTCGGCTATAGGATAGTAATTTACGTTGATATTGTACATATCCTGGTTTTCAGACATGCAAAATGCAAACATTTTATTCTGGAGATTGGGTAGCTTGATTGGGAGTTGTAAACATACAGGGTTTTTGCTGGGTCCAGGGTCCAAACAAAATGTATTTTACTGGACAAATCAGTTTGTTTTGTTTATAAAGCTCCATGATCAGATTTCATTACAGTGTCAAATGCATTGCACGGACTGCTGCCTCCTTTTCCTTCTCTTCCAGCTGTGTCCTGGTTTTTGTTTATTAAAGCGTAACTAAACCCTAAAACACTTTTTCAGCTTTTAACCAATTATATGGCTTTTGAGGTGGTGTGTAAAGGATTCTAATCAAAATCTCCACATTTGAGACTAAACTCTTAGAATTGTACAAACTATCATTTTCAGGCAGCAAGAGTGCCCTCTATGGGTTCAAACCTGCTTTTTCTTGGCCCTCCAAAATGGCCGATTTGGTTCACCCTTCCTTCCCCACTCATGTGAATTAAAATATATATATATATCATGTGATTATTAGCTAATGCCAGAGCCATAATAGAGAGTTGCAAGATCTCCATTCACTCCAATTGACCCGTCTTTATGCCTCTGCTGGCGATAGCCATGCCGGATGCAAGCATGAACTGATTAGACTTTGGTGATCAAACCTCAAAGGTCAAGATCACTGTGACCTCACGAACGCCATTCCCAAGTTTGTTAACACGATATCTCTGGAACGCCTTGACGGAATTTCATCAAATTTGCCTCAAATGTCGACTTGGACGCAAGGATGAAACTGATTACATTTTGGTGGTCAAAGGTGAAAGTTCAAGGTCACTGTGCCCTCACGAACGGCATTCCCAAATTCATTAACGTAATATCTCAGGAACGCCTTGACGGAATTTCTTCCAATTCGGATTAAATGTCAACTTGGACGCAAAGATGAACTGATTAGATTTTGGTGGTCAAAGGTCAAAGTTCAAGGTCATTGTGACCTCACGGCCGCTCGTTTCATGCTCGTTAATGTGATATCTCAGGAACACCTTAAATGTAATCAAATTTGCCCCAAACATCCATTTGGAATCAAGGATGGACTGATTACATTTTGGTGGTTAAAGGTCAAAGTTCAAGGTCACTGTGACCTCACAAACCCAATTTCCAAGATCTTTAACGCGATATATCAGAAACGCCTTGACGGTATTTCTTCCAATTTGGCTCAAAGGTCAACTTGGACTCCAGAACCAACTGATTAGATTTTGGTGGTCAAAGGACAAATCTTACGGTCACTGTGACCTCACGAACGCCATTTTCAAGCTCTTTAATACGATATCTCAGGAACGCCTTGACGGAATTTCATCTAATTTGCCTCAAACGTCCACTTGGACTCAAGGATTAACTGATTACATTTTGGTGGTCAAAAGGTCAACTCACAACCTCCCAGTCTCAGGGCGGACACTCAGACCACAAGGCCACTGAGCTGGTATCGATAAAAAGGACCGCTGGATCGGATTGTTGAAACACGCATTTTAAAACTTGCTATTTGCAAAGATCATTATGTGTCTCTCTGGGTCTCTCTCCCTTCCCCTGCTGTCTGCATGTGGTATAGCTGCACACAGAGAGCCTGCCTTTGGCTGACAGTCACGCTGGGAGCCAGGGGATACTCTGGAGGTCTAGCGATGCGATCAGAGGTGTGCTCTGAATGGCACCACGAATGTGCGAGTATTACCTCCACAATAGCTCTCCCATTCGCTTTACACTATGCAGCTCCCCACTATAGTTCATCCTATCAAAATGTGGAGTGGGCAGACTCTGAAGTCTGAATCTAGGCTTATCAAAATGCTAATTTTTTCAAAAATGAAATGACAAACGTCAGAGCTGAGTGTGGTGAGATTTTATTATCTGCCTAAATAAAGACCAATAAAGCAGAATTTAAAAGGTAACAATGATTTATTTACAGAAACAAAGAATCTAACACAGGCCCGTGGACCATCCAACTAGTACCGACCCCTAAGCTGCCTAGCTGACAATGGTGATCCGTAGGGGTCATTCAAGGCTCTTATAACCTCTTGAAAGGAAGTCATGTAAGGACACTATGCTACAGTCACAGCACACCCTAGCCTAAGGATAAGTAATAGCAGGACAATGACATTATCTATTTTTTGTCTAATCATAATGTATAAACATCTCCATATGAGACCTCTGATTGTGGGGGGTTTAATATCTCTTTAAGTAAGAGATCTGAGTAGCTACACTTCTTCCACCACTGAGCAATTTTGACGTGTTCCTCTCCAGATAAGCCCAGTCCTCCCTCTGCCTTTGAGATCAACGAAATCACCGACGAGTCCTGCTTCCTGTCCTGGAACGAGCCAAAAGAGAACGGAGGCTGTCTCGTCACCAACTACATCGTGGAGAAGCAACAGACAGACAAAGATGAGTGGGTGAAGCTGTCATCCACAGTGAAACAGACCACCCTCAAGGCCGACAAGCTCACCCAGGGGAAGGAGTACGTCTTCAGGGTGAGCGCTGAGAACCAGCACGGCATTGGCGAACCTATAGAGTATGAGCCAATCACCGCCAAGAAGTCCTTCGGTGAGTCATGACCGTTATTACATTAGGCCCTACTGGAGATTTCTTGCTGGAGAAATATCAATAACCAAAAGTTATTGAAAAAAAACAATTGTGAGGAAGAAGAAAAAAACACACACTCTAGAGGGGCTGGGCCAATTGCCAAAAGCAGTTGAATGTATTTTAAACAAAAAAATTCAAAAATCTAATTTACAAGGTGAATCTGATGAAGCAATATACAAAACAGGTTGTTCTTGTTCTTTTATATCTATTAAAAGTAAATGTCAATCCTGATACCCTGGTGTGCGCTGGATTATAAATGTTATTATAGGCCACGCTTAAGAGACAAAAACTATTTTATCATAGGGGTCCCTGCTCTGTTTCTCAACCAAGAGGTCCTTGGGCTGAAAAACGTTGAAGACCCCTCCTGCCCAAAAGGATTGTGTGGCTTTTGCTGACGCTAAACATGTGCAAATAAGACAAGAAGAATCTGTGTAATTCCAAAGCACTCACAAAGGATGAAATGCGCCACCTTAACTGCCCTGCCACGCAGAGACTATATAAGACCTAGACTCTAGGTGCTCCTGTGGTATTTGCATGTATTTAAATTAAGTAATATGCATACATTTGATGCAAAATTCTCATGCAAATGATCCTGATGGAAAAAACAGTCCAATTCACAAAGGTCGGTGCTAATTGCCATATGCAGTTACAGTGGAATTATTAGCATCTTCAGAGAGTTGGTGGAAATTGAAGCACAAATGCAAAAGTTATTCAATAATCAAACGTTCTCCATTATTCATCATCAACAGTGCTCACACAAGTGATTATTTATTTTACTTATGGAATCGATAGGCTACATAATATAGTCTAAATAAAAGTTTAAAATGGTATAATATCATTGAGGTGTGTACGACTACACATTAGTCCATGATGTTGAGTCATAAATCCTACTATCCTCCTACTGCAATAGAGAACATCAGGAATGAGTCCAGAAGTATACTTCTGGGTTCATAAGAGGAAAAGTGAATGGGGTTTTACAATAGGGATTTCACTTAAATGCATAAAATAAAGTCTGTGGTTAACAAAAGTTTATGGGAATGCGGATTTGGGTTCAGCAGGATAATCTTCACAAATGTGAATAACTTTTATGACTTTTGGAATGTAAATGCGTGTTTTTAAATGCTTTTTTAGAAATTCTGCATTCCCTTGTTTACAATGAGCTTTGAAGTTGTTGCCATGTAGCACAATAACAGATGCAAATATAGCCACAAGCAGCAATAGCAGGGGTTCAAGCCTTGCGCAAATTGAACCCCTAATAGTCCTGGAGGGAAATTTGTGGAGCACGTGCACGTTCAGCTGAACGTGTGGAAAAAAGTTGCTTGAAAATTGGAGAAACGGCGTGGGAGTTATGGCCTTTCAAAGTTGGGAATTTTAACCTGTAATTACAGCGCCCCCAGCAGGCCGATTCGATAAATATTTCTGGAGCTACTGTAGTAATAGTTACCAATCTGTCATTGTGCAAAATCTCATGTCTCTGCTATGTATCAACTCATTTTGATTGACCTGCTATTACATATAGCTGCCATCTGGGCCCTTCTTGAACTAACTTCTTTCTCTCTCAAAAAAAAAAAAAAAAAAAAAAAAAAAAAAAAAATCTAAACTAACCTAAACTAAACTTGTACCACTATTCCTTACAGAAGTTGTAGTTGTCATAGACTGTGTTGCATAGTTGATTGCTCTATTGCTGACAAAAATGTGTTATTGTAAGTCGCTTTGGATAAAAGCGTCTGCCAAATGACGCAATGTAATGTAATGTAATAGTGATTGCTATATAGGCCCCGCCCATTTTCACCAATTATGACAAAACCTCCAATTTTGACTAGTACAGCCTACTTGATATATCTGCCAAGTTCCGCGATCATTGGACAAACAGGTGTGACGTTACGGCCTTTTTGTGTTAGGCCACGCGCACTTTTGACATCTGCGGTGCCCCCTTGGTGCCCCCCTTGCTCAAATCACACAATAGCATGTCCAAAATGCCATTCCAGATGAGGCTGAGAAGTTTGGGACTGATTATGCCAATGGACTTGATTTACCACTATTACATGCTTACACCATAGACCCCGCCCACTTTCACCAATGATGACAAAACTTCTGATTTTGACTAGAACATTCTCCTTGATATGTCTGCTAAGTTTCACGATCATTGGACAAACAGTGTGCACAGACCATGTGTGCACAAAATTTGACACACATGGTCTGTGATTAGGGCTGGGCGATATGACGATATATTTCGTCTAAACGATAGAAAATGTATTTCGTTTGATATGAAGCTCTATCGTTTATATCGCCGTGTCGCAAAACACAGGCTTTGCGGCAATAGTTTACGTCACAACGCTTTGTGTTCTTCCACACGGCACATGCGCAGCACGCACGCTGCTAAAGAACAGCAGAAACAAACATGGAGGGAGAAACTGAACCTCCAGCGGCTCCGACACCACAACAAGATGACAACGAGGACCAGCCAACGCAAGACGAGGAGCTTGTACCTAAAAGGGGTGCTTCTTCGATCGCATGGCTGTGGTTTGGATTTAAAAAGACCGACGTGGAGCAGAAAACCGTACTTTGTAGAGTATGCCGCAGCCCGGTCACAACAACGGACTCAAACACCACTAACCTATTTTACCAATACCACCTGCGCAAGAATCACGATAAAGAGTACGGAGAGAGCCAACGTCTGAAAGCCGCAAGACTCAGAGCACAGTCGAGTTGCGTTGTTAGCGTTAGTGAAAGAAAATAAGGTCCAGACGTTACAAGAGGCGTTTGCCCGTGGCACACCATACAGCAAAGACTCCCGAAGATCCAAGCAGATCACTACTGCCATTGCAAAGCACATCTGCAAAGATATGGCTTCAATTTACACGGTAGAGAAACGGGGGTTTCGTGAGTTGGTGCAAACACTCGATCCAAGATACACAATGCCAAGCCGAAAACACTTCGGCCGAGTCGTCTTGCCTGGCTTATATGACGAGTGCCGGGCCAAAGTGGAGGATGAAATACACCAGGTGATGTACTATGCTACAACAACAGATATGTGGTCGAGCCGAACGACACATCCATATATGAGCCTGACGATCCACTTCATCGACCAGGAGTGGAACCTCCGCAGTCGGTGCTTACAGACTAGCTATTTCCCAGATGACCACACGGGAGAAATGCTGGCCAGAGGTCTCAGGGAAGCTCTCGAGTCGTGGGGACTGCATGAGGATCACATGGTCTGTGTCACCACCGATAACGCCTCCAACAACATCCTTGCCCTTCAGCTGAATGACTGGACATGCCTACAGTGCTTTGGTCACCGTCTTCATCTAGCCATTGGTGAGTGGTCTAACTCTAAACCGATGTAAAATAAATAAATATATAGTTTAATATTTATATTTATTTATTTATTTATTTATTTATTTATTTATTTCAGTACAGTAATACCTTAATGTATAGTCTATGGAAACATTTTAGTTAGAGTAACAGCCATGCTAACAACAGCCATGAATGGCGAAATACTCCTCCAATTGAGTTTCATTCTGAGCTAAAAAAGCTAGAAATAAGAATATTCCACCTGCCTTTTTATCATGATTTTTCCGGCGTCTGCAAGAAGACCGTGGCTGCCTTCTCCAATTCATGGAAGAGAAGACGGGAACTGGCCAAGGCTCAAGCAGAACAAACACCACCCTTGCCCCCTCATCAGCTGATCACAGAAACCCCTACCAGGTGGGGCTCGATGCAAGAGATGGTTGAAAGGGTCATCGAGCAGGAGAAAGCTATCTCACAGGTCCTCCGTGCCGACAAGAAAACACGTCATCTGGCCCTAACTTGGCAGGACATGGACGTTCTGGAGTCCATGAACAAGGCACTGAGTCCTCTCAAGGAGTTTACGGATGCCTTGTCTGGGGAGCTCTACCCAAGTGTTTCCTACCTGAAACCCGTCCTCCATCTGTTCAACAACCAGATACTCAAGCATCAGGATGAGGACACTCCGCTCACCACGACCATTAAAGAGGCCATACTAACCTACCTAAATGAGAAGTATGATGACCAGGCAACCAAGGAGCTGCTCGACATGGCTTCTCTTGTTGACCCTCGGTTCAAAACCACATACATCAAAGAAGAGAGGATCGACTACATGAAGACGAGAGCTGCTGCAGAGATGCAGAGGCTGGTGGCTGAACAAGCAGAGGCTGTCCCCCCCCCCCTGCCAACAGCCACAGCTGCCAGAGATGAGGATGAGCCAGAGGTGGTCCCTGCTAAGAAGAAAAAGAAGAGTTTGAGCAGCTACTTTAAACAAGCAGAGAAGCCAAGCCAAGCGGTCCCTCAGTCAAGCAGAGAGTCCATTGAAAAGGAGCTCAACCTCTACCTCCAACTAGATGCTGGTCCAGACACAGACCCACTGGAATGGTGGAGGCAGCATGAGGCACATTTCCCCCTAGTGGCCAAGCTAGCAAGGAAATACTTGTGCATCCCTGCCACAAGTTCCCCATCAGAGCGCGCATTCAGTGCAAGTGGGAACATTGTTACATGTCAGAGGTCAGCACTTAAACCAGCAAGAGTTGACCAGCTTGTATTCCTGGCACTCAACCTGTAGAAGCCTGAAACGTTGTCTGTCTGTCTGTCTGTCTGTCTGTCTGTCTGTCTGTCTGTCTGTCTGTCTGTCTGTCTGTCTCTGTCTGTCTGTCTGTCTGTCTGTCTGTCTCTGTCTGTCTGTCTGTCTGTCTTTATGTCTGTCTCTGTCTGTCTGTCTGTCTGTCTGTCTGTCTGTCTGTCTGTCTCTGTCTGTCTGTCTGTCTGTCTGTCTGTCTGTCTGTCTGTCTGTCTCTGTCTGTCTGCCTGTCTTTATGTCTGTCTGTGTTGCTGAATGCTGCCAAGTGCCAAATGTCTCTTTTTTTTTTATCTTTGGATGTTTTCATATCCAGGCTACTTGAAGGACTTTAGTTATACTTATAGTATAGTGTATACTATATTGTGATCCTTCAGCTACACTTTAAACTTTGAAGGGATCCATCCATGTTTACATTTTGTATTTTATACAGCAATATTTTTTTTATTGTCTAGGCCTGTATTTATTTTCATTTGCTCTGCTGCTACCATTCAAAAACTTGGAGTGTTTTTTTTTACTTGTTCTATTTTACATGTATATCATGATCCTGATTTGGCTGCTGCACTTTAAACTAGAAGTTTTACATTTGTATTTCAAACTGAGTGTTTTAGTTGACTTATATTGTAAGTGTTACTGTTTTCTATGCAGGCTACCTCAGTACCTCTACCTCTAGACAAAAAAGAATATTTGGAAGTGAAGTAATGCATGCATGATACTGAGAAGTCAGAGAGAGTAGTGTTGTTACCCAGTAGGCTACTGGCTACATGTTCGATCAGAATCAGAACAGAAGTTGTCGACATGACTGAGAAATGTTGAGCATTTAAAAGTTTGAAAATTTGCACAAAAGTTCTAAATAAAGAAACCAAGAAAATAAAGAAAGAAAGATAATCAAATATGAGACTAAGTAGCTTTATTTGTTGAGTATATCATTTCAAAATGCATTTCCATGAGGTAATTTTATATAAACCATTGAATTTACTGAAAATGTGCTGTATCGTGATATATATCGTAATCTGGATATAAAATGAGCTATATCGGGATACGGGATTTTGGTCATATCGCCCAGCCCTATCTGTGATGATCTCCAAACATCTCCACCAAGTTTCATCACGATTCATTAATCAGCCATGAAGTTATGACAATTTAGCTGAGAGGCCACGTCCTCTCACAACTTTTAGGGTTAATATCTCCGAAACGAAAATAGATTTCAAAATTCCCCAAATCAGGATTGTGGAACTTGCTCCATAGATTCTTCCTGGCGATTTTGATGGAAATCGGTCAAACGGTCTAGGAGATGTTGAAAAACTTTTCAAAATATCTCAAAAACTTTCCAGGCGGACCTTGAGCGTCGTTGAGGCAAATTTGTAGAGCAGGTTCACCTGAACATGTGGAAAAAACTTGCTTGTAAATCGGACAAACGGCGTGGAGGTTATGGCCTTTAAGGTAAAACCTTTAATTATAGTGCCACCTTCAGGCCGATTCGAAAAATATTTCTTGAGCAGAAACTAGCCACCAATATCTGTCATTGTGCCAAATGTCAGGTCTCTGCGATTTACCAACTCCCAGGAATTTGCATCGAGGCAGATGAACAACAGATGAACAACATGGAGAACAACGATAATAAACCAGCACAAAAACAATAGGGCTTCAGCAACTTCGGGCCTTGAACCCCTAATGATAACTTGATTGCCATTTTGAACTATTAACTACGTATAATTAGTTAGTATAATATTAGGGAGTTTAAGCAACCATGGCTTGGAGCAACAACAACGGCATCGAGACCCACTTTGCGCATGCACAATTCTATCTAGCCACCTCCCCCGTTGTAGCCCAGCTGCCAACTACAGGAGAAGGGGTAGTTTGACGTCCCCCGCAGTACGCCAAGCTGTTAGCATGTGAATTACAAGTTTTCATCGTATTTGGCATTGTCATTCCGTGTATATTCGATTCTATCATTAGTAGTTGTATGGATAAAGAGTATATTTGTTAAATATGTCTGCTAATTTGACAGAATTTATTCTTTGTTCATAAGCATGTCCGCTGTTGCCAGCAGCACTCAGGAAGAAGTAGCCGTAGTGTTTTGGTGTCGCACAGCTTAGTGATATGTGCTTTTGGGACTACGGCAACCCGGTTGGAACCCCGTCGCCGTCCCTAATGATTGATCATTGCCACGGCTGCTAGCCTATGGCCAATCTCTACCCTTTGGCCGTTGACCCTTCACCTCATTGACCTCATCAGATTCAATGATCCATTCATTTAGTGCCATCTTGTGGCAACAGATGATGCGCTTTGCAGTTTGTGACAAGCCTCACGTGCGGGGCACTGTGTGTTTTCATGTGTTTGTCTCATGATCTTCTCACATCCACTCGGGTATTACACATAATGATAAACAGACCCGGGGCCCCCTTTTCTGGCGCGAGTCAGTGATTCCCACAGGCTGAAATTTTACTTTCTTAACAGTTCATAACTTTGCATTGACGGAATATGCCGACAGAAAAAAGCATTTCATGCACGAGCGCCAGGCGCATAGACTGCGTCAAGTCAGCCAGAATGTAAGTAGGTCATCCGCTTTAGCTCTTTCAAAATAAAACCCTTGTTGTAACGTTAACATTCATTTTAATTTTGAGTAATGCTTTACAGCCACAGTTTCACTCCTATGTAATCTTAACACCACAATGGGTATTTTGATACAATGTTTGCTGCTTTGTTTGTTGAAACACATTTTTCTCCTCCAACGTGCATGAGTAAGGCAAAATTATTTAGAAATTTTTACCGGGAAGTTTTTATTTAGTTTTGGCTGACCTGACGCCGGGCCTGGGCAGCCGTGTGAGAAGGGAGGGGGAAGAGAGAGCCTGCAGCCGTGGAGAAAGTGAACGGGTTGAGAGTGCAATCTAAAAGTTTAAAAGCCCATGTTGCTTCTGCTGCTGCTACCCCCTGCTGCTTTCTTTGGTAACAAAAAATGTGTATTAGTGGGACTTTTGATGTAAAACAAAATATATATATTGCTGGTTTATTGTGGCTGAGCTGAAGTCTCCTTTGTTTTAATTTCAGATCTGAGAGTTGTGCTGCTGGGGAACGGCTGGTCTGAGAGGAATGAGGTGGGGAACTTCATACTGGGAGACACTGGGTTAAACACTCAGGAAATACCTGACTACTGTCTGAGAAAGAAAGCATGGTTAAAGGAGCAAAAAATAATGGTCATCAACACTCCAGATCTGCTGCTTCCCAACATCTCCCAACACAAACTCACAAAGCATGTAGCAGACTGTGTGAGTCTCTCTGCTCCTGGACCTCATGTTTTCCTGCTGGTTCTACAGCCTGAAGACTTCACTGAGGAACAGAGCCTGAGTTTACAGAACGTCCTGGAAACCTTCAGTGAGCGCTCATTTGATCATTCACTGGTATTGATATCAACACCCAGAGAGCATAGTCCAGGTGTCATGGAAAACTACATGCAAGATCCAGTCCTACAAGACATGATCAGAAAATGTAGAAGCAGGTACTTGAAGCAGAAACTTGAACTCCCAGAGCTGTTAACACACCTGGACCAAATTGTGAAGGAGAACAATGAGGAGCATGTGCCTGTGAGGTGTGATGTATGTGAAGATGCAACTGGTTCAACTGATCATCTGAAACCAAGAGAAGCAGCACTTGGTAAGTGCAGGAAAACACTTTGAAGATATGATAAGAAGTTTCTTAATTAAAGGAAGGCTTGGCCGATTTTCAACATTTTGTATGATGTCAAGAGATGAGATGCAGATGAGTGTTTACCTTCTCTTCATGTATTCTGAGCCAAGAGCTTGAGGGAAATGAACAGATTTTCTGCTCGATGGTCGCGGTTTGAACTACAGATTGTTTATTTAGATTTTTTCTGTGTGCGCACATTCACGGAGAATCGCATTGAGCCTTAACAAGTGTTAATGAACCATACCAGCTGGCGGGGGCGGAGTTTCTGCAAGCAGACGAACGGGGATTTCTTGGTGCAGAAAACATGAAGAGAAGGTGAATGAATAAAGTGTTGATTAGCCTGCCATCTGTAACATGATGCCAAGATATTGTTTCCTTAAATTAGTTTAAACGAAATGTAAATCCTTGCATTACAGCTGTAAGCACGGTTCTCAGTCACTAAAAATGGTGTGAAATATCAGTTCCAACTATCCAGTGCCAGATGCCATTCCATGTTGATATTAGGGGTTGCAGGCTCCTGATTTTTTTCAAGTCAACCTTTTCTACCAATAAAGTCGAGTTGACGTCGATACCAACAGCGCCCAGGTGATTGATGATGGCGCTCATTTGCCCAACTGTGATGTCACTCAGGCAGTTGTGATGTCATCAGTGATCTCACTCGAGCAACTGTGATTGAACGGCCGATGGTGCACAAAGACAACAACAAAAAACACGATTTCAGACGGAAGCCTGTCAATACACCATATTCACAGCGCAGCCATCTTGGAATTACGTCACCCGCTGGTTGGGAATGCAACGAGACTCTCACCCAAACCCCTGTCTGAACAGGGGGCAGTAGACCAAAAGTTTGAGTTCTGGCACCAATTTCGTTTGATCACATCGATAATGGGTAGATGAATGTGTACAGGATTCAAAAAAAGGGCTACAGCAACTGGATCGAGTCTTATATCCACGATATTCAAGGAAGCGCAGCCGCTGGTCTAAATTGTAAACTGCAGTACACCCTCGCACCACCGAGCACCGAACCGATACATCTGGCGCTGTGGAGCAGTTGAACTCGAAATTACACAGCCGAAGAAGGCTGAGTCATCGGGATTCCTAGACTCGCCCGCTATGCGGGCTCGCTTCGCCCGTCCTGCAGCTCCCCAAGCTGGCCCTGCAGCTTGCATTCGCAGCTCGGCCGCTGCAACTCGGCTGCTGTGCGGCCAATGAGACCAGCAGTACTGATGATGTCAGATTTATGACATCACTGATGATGTCACAGTGGGATTCATGACATCACTGGGATTTATGACATCACAGATGATGTCACAATGGGATTTATGACATCAAAGTGGGACAATCACAGTGGGACAGAGAAACAGACAGAGCCCCAGCTCCCATTTATATACTGATGATGATGATGATGACTATGGTTCTCGCACGCTACGCATGCTCTATTCCTAGGCTCGCCTGCTACGCTAGCTCGCTAGCTCGGCCGCTGCGCAACTTCGCCCGTCCTGTAGCTCGCATTCGCAGCGCGTCCTTGCCCGCAGCTCGGCTGCTGTGTGGCCAATGAGACCAGCATCACTGATGATGTCAGATTCATGACATCACTGATGATGTCACAGTGGGATTTATGACATCACTGAAGATGTGACAGTGGGATTTCATCAGTGGGATTTATGAGGGATATATGACATCACTGATGATGTCACAGTAGGATTTATGACATCACAGTGGGACAATCACAATGGGACAGAGAAACAAACAGACAGACGGACAGACAGACAGACATACTGATGATGATGATGATGATGATAATGATGATAAGATGTGATGACAGAGGGTGGTGAGAGTGTAGTGAGTGTAGATTGCTATCATCTTATAAATACATTGTAATGTTTTTGTTGTTTTACAGCATCTGGACTCAGGATTGTTCTGTTTGGAGAAAGTGAAACCACAAAGACAGCACTTGGCAACTTCATCATGAGAGAAAAAGCTTTTCAAATCTCAGACAAGCAGTGTGTGGCCGCCCATGGAAAGTGGAAGGGAAAGTCTTTAACAGTCGTAAAAACCCCAGATACCTTCAGTCATCTATCAGTGGAAACAGTGAAACAAGTGATGTGGAACTGCGTGGCTCTTTGTGACCCTGGGCCAAATGTACTGTTGCTGTTAGTGAAGCCTTCTGAATTCACAGAGGAGGAGAAGGGCAAACTGATGTCTACCCTGAGTCTGTTTGGTCAAGATGCCTTTAAATACTCAATGGTCATCACCACAAATGAGGAGGGAGATGATTCCCTAGTAAGTCAAGTCATCAGTGATTGCAGACAAAGGCACCACATTATCAACCTTGATGAAAAAGATCTTCCTGAAAACGACCTTGAAGAATTAATGAAAGAGATAGAGAATATGCTGGTTGAAAACAGTTATCTCACCTGTACTGAACAGGCTGTAGAGAAGATTTCGAAGAAGGAACGGGAAAAGTTGGAGCAGTTTAGAGAAGAGATGAGAAAAGAACGAAAGGCTTGGGAGATGGAACAAAAAGAATTCCGTGCAAAAAGATACCACGAAGATGAACAGAGAAGAGAGAAGGAGCGCACAAGATGTAAAAAGGTCAGAAAAGAGTACGAGCAGATGAGAGAAGAAGAAGACAGGAAGAGGAAAAAGCAGGAGGAAATGCAGCGACAGAACTGGGAACAAAAATGTGAAGCTTTGGAGAAAAAAGTAAAATCAGAATCAAACGAAAAGGGGAAAAATTACAAAATGCTGGAGCAGAGTAGAGAAGAGATGAGAAAAGAAAGAGAGGCTTGGGAGAAGGAACGAAAAGAATGGTGGCAAAAAAGACATCAGGAAGATGAACAGAGACGAGGGGAGGAGCAAACAAGATTTAAAAAGCTCAAAGAAGAGTATGAGCAGATGAGAGAAGAAGAAGACAGGAAGAGGAGAAAGCAGGAGGAAATGCAGCGACAGAACTGGGAACAAAAATGTGAAGCTTTGGAGAAAAAAGTAACATCAGAATCAAAGGAAAAGGAAAACATTAACAAAATGCTGGAGCAGAGTAGAGAAGAGATGAGAAAAGAAAGAGAGGCTTCGGAGAAGGAACGAAAAGAATGGTGGCAAAAAAGACATCAGGAAGATGAACAGAGACGAGAGGAGGAGCAAACAAGATTTAAAACGCTCAAAGAGCTTTTTAAAGGAGATGAAAAGAAAGGAAAAGAAGAGGATCGACTCAGAAGAGAACAAGAGGAAAAGCAGAGAAAAGAATTAGAGGAAGACTATGAGAAAAAACTGGACAATATGAAGAAGAAATATGAAGAGGAAGCCAGAAATCAGAGATCTGGATTTGAACGAGAGAGAGAACTGAGAGCCAAACTGAAGGAAAAGGAGGAACATATTAACAAGGAGCGTGAGGAGAGAAAGAAAGAACAAGAAATGAGAGAAGAAGAAGACAGGAAGAGGAAAAAGCAGGAGGAAATGCAGCAATTAGAGGAAGACTATATGAAAAATCTTGAGAAAAGGCAGAAGAACATACAAAGACTAGGCCAGCAAGTTGAGGAAATCGATGAATTCAGAAAGAAATATGTCAAAGAATATTCAGCTCTGTTTGACAAGCAAGAAGTGCTACTGAAAGAGCTGAAGCAAGACCATGAGAAACTAGTCTCACATGGTCCGACCCAATGTTGACGTCAGCAAGCTTCTGTTACTGTTGCAATATACAAACAGTAACACTTCCAACGACGGAGAAAATATGAAAAAGTAATAGAAGACGTAAAAGGAACATACAAAATCAAATGCATCATTCTCTGATGATGTTCTGTCTGTTCATTTAGGCCATGTTCAGACTAGGAGGCCAAATGTGATTTGTGAACTTTAGTGACCTGCTTTCGACTGATGTGACTTGTGTGGACGCGCTGATCACCCAAATCAGATTTGAGAGTGTGTTTTGCAGGGGGTGGGGACTTGAAGAGCAGAGAGCAGACATGCAAACACTGCCAAAAAACATTGTATGTTGGCTGATTGTATCTGGACACACAGATCCGACTTGAACACTTGCCCAAATCAGATTTGTGGCAGTGCGGACACACTCCCAAATCAGATTTGGCAAACCAATCAAGATAATGATGATTAACGACTTTAGCAGCAAATCGGGTCTGCCTGTAGGAGGCCAAATCTGATTTCTGAACTTTAGTGACCTATTAATGACTTTATCCAGATTGGTTTTATGAGTCTGGATGCTCCAAGTCTGATTTGTGTCACTTGTCCCAAACCACATAGGTAGTTTCCAATCTGCTTCAAATGTGCTTTCGACGCGCAGATCCACCAAATCTGATTTGAACGTCACTCAAAATTCGTCATCAAATGCTTCTGCACAAGAAAACCACGTTACCAACGTACGTATTTACTGACGCCCACGTCTTTAACATAGCAACCCATGCAGATAGGCTGTTTAGGTCTGGACACACAGATCCAACTTGAAAATCAGATTTGTGGCAGTGCGGACACACTCCCAAATCAGATTTGGGAAACCAATCAAGATAATGATGATTAATGACTTCATCAGCAAATCAGATTTGCCTGTAATGTGAACATGGCCTTAGATGTTTGATAACTGCAACTAAACTGAACAGATCAATCAAGGATGTCAACTGAGCATCTGTAAAATAATGGCATTGTTGCATTGTATTAAAGGTCACATATAGTGGAGAATGGGATTCCCTCTGTAATTATAAAGGAGTTGGATGGTCTAGTATGTTGGAGCTATTTGTTGTTTCTCGTTATAGTTAATAGGTAATACACATTTAGTCATTTCGTTTTGTAGAACTAGATTATCAGGCCGCGTAGCGGCTTGATAATTTACCGGGACTCCGGCGCGGTAAAAACCACATAACAACAAGACGTAAAACCACGTAAGAGCCAGATGTAAAACGACATAAGAGCCAGACGTAAAACCACGTAAGAGCCAGATGTAAAACCACATAAGAGCCAGACGTAAAACCACGTAAGAGCCGGACATAAAACCACATAAGAGCCAGATGTAAAACCACATAAGAGCCAGACGTAAAACCACGTAAGAGCCAGATGTAAAACAACGTAAGAGCCAATGTAAAACAACTTAAGAGCCGGACGTAAAACCACGTAAGAGCCAGATGTAAAACCACATAAGAGCCAGACGTAAAACCACGTAAGAGCCGGACATAAAACCACATAAGAGCCAGATGTAAAACCACATAAGAGTCAGATGTAAAACCACATAAGAGCCAGATGTAAAACCACATAAGAGCCAGACGTAAAACCACGTAAGAGCCAGATGTAAAACCACATAAGAGCCAGACGTAAAACCACATAAAAGCCAGATGTAAAACCACATAAGAGCCAGACGTAAAACCACATAAGAGCCAGATGTAAAACCACATAAGAGCCGTGGTAAAACGACATAAGAGTAAAACCACGTAAGAGCCAGACGTAAAACCACGTAAGAGCCAGACATAAAACCACGTAAGAGACAGACGTAAAACTAAATAAGAGCCAGACGTAAAAACACGTAAGAGACAGACGTAAAACTACATAAGACCCAGACGTAAAGCCACGTAAGAGACGGACGTAAATAATAAACAGCTTCTTCATGGAAGACCTGGAAATCAGAGCCATCAATACAGCACCCACACACTGCAAACCCACCCTCTGGAAAAGATACATCGATGACATTCTGGGAAAAATAAAAGATGGACACACACAAGAACTCACAGACCACCTGAACAACATGGACAGCACCGGAAACATCAAGTTCACTCACGAAGAAGAAACAAAGAGGACCATAGCATTTCTTGACATGAAAATTCATCACAAAGACGATCGCAGCATAAAGATCACAGTTTACAGAAAATCTACTCTGGTCATCTGAGCACCCCAGAGCACACAAACTATCCGTAGTCAGAACACTACGAACGGGCCAACTATCACAGACGAAGAAGACAGACGGGAGGAGAAACACACAACATGCACTCACACTCTGTCAATACCCCAAATGGGCCATAAACAAAGGAAAACAGCAAGTCATGAACAAAAAAAAGAAACAAAAAGAACGGAAAACAAAACACACACAGAAAACCGAGGACAACAACAAAGGCACAGTAACCATAGCAATACATCCGAGGGATAACCGAACCAAAGGATCATGAAAAAACACAAAATAAACACAGCAGTAAAACCACATACAAAATGACAACTTCTAGTTCACCCCAAAGACAAGATAGAACCGGACAAAAAATTCAACATAATTTACGAAATACCAAGCAGGGCATGTAACAAAACATACATTGGAGAAACCGGAAGAACATTCACCACAAGAAAGAAAGAACATCAAAAGGAATGTGAAAAGGAAACCGCAGGAAGACTCACAAGAACACAAAAAGAAAAAGCAGAACAAGAAAACCTAAAGTCAGTCAGCAATATCAAACCACTGAAGACAAAATCATATGGACTGGAACCAAGCCAAGATCATTGGATCAGAGACCAATAAAAACAAACGCTGGATTAAGGAGGCTGTCTAAATCAGGAGGCAGGCCAACGGGACCATCAACAGGGATGAGGGAGAATACATGCTCTCACACACCTGGGACTCTCTTCTCCAGAGGACGGTGGGTGTGTGGCCGGCCTGACAGATCTGCCAGGCCTGCTCTAAACAGCTGTTGACACGTCACAGCTGTCATTTGACGCTTCTGAGGAAGACTGCAGAAGTCAGTCGAAACTGTCAAGGTAGAAAGAAAAACACATCTACTACACATTTGTATAAAAGAAACAAAAACTATCAAGTAAAACCACATAAGAGCCAGACGTAAAACCACGTAAGAGCCAGAAAAACTGTTAGGCGGGAGTCTAATGGATCCATGCGCAGAGACTTGACAGGCTTGACACAGTTGATACTTGATAAACAGGAAGTGGCGGTATAACAGGCAACCTTGCAGGCAAGCGTAAAGACTTGACGTGGCCTGGCCATGGATGATTCTACGATCTGACAGCATGAAGCTGGCAGAGCTGAGTCTTAGTGGCTGTTCACACTATATGCCGAAGCAGCCATGCCAAAGCCACGCTGAAGCCACGCAGTTTCATTTTGGTGTCCTTGTTAACAGGTGAGACCGTTCACACCAGCCCCACGCCACGCCGAAGCAACACCGAAGCCACGCTGAAGCCGCGCTGGAGCGATCGTTCAGGATTCAGGATTCAGTCCTATTTTCAAGGTGTGATGTAGCTTGAAGCTGCCAGGCATGAAGTCAATGGGAGTTGTGGGCGGGTTCAAGGCACGCCGAGGAGGCACGCCGAGGAAAAGAGAAGGCTTCTTGTGTGAATGGTTAGGCGTCAGTTCAGCTTGTGTCTGCCTCAAGCTTCAGTTCTGCGTCCTGAACAAGGGTGGATAGCCCTCGAAGGTGACATCACATCATCATAAGTGAAATCACTAACCTTCAACCGTGACATCATATCATCATTGTAACCTTCAGGAGTGACATCAGTGAAATCATCAATGACAACAGCGCTGACGACATCATCATCATCAGGTGGCAGCATAATGGCCTGGCTGGCCACAGTACATACAGGCCTCGGAGTTGAGACGGCGCTGTCTCGATCGGATGAGGTGGACGTATCTGGAGCAGAGATAGATGAAATATTCAGGGATGCTTTTTGACAAACTCAGACAATTGGGTCTGGGTGAGAAGAGGAAGACTATTCCCTAACTGTGAGAGGCAGCAATGTGCCGCAAGGCATGCAGTGTGCCGGAAAGCCATTAGAAGAAGAAGAAGAAGACGGCGCTGCCTCTCCTCAGGGGTGATGTGGGTTCTGCCCAATCGCATGGGCCCCGAATCAGGAAATGACGGAGAGACAGAGGCAGTCAGGGGAGAAGCCCTCAAAGTATCTGGAAGTGTCTGTGGAGGCCCGGAGTTGTAGGTACAGCAGGCTCATGACTCTGTCCAATCTTTCACCTGCTCCTTCTCCAGGACTTTGGCCTCTGTGCAAATGGCGGGTGTGCGACGGAGGAGACGCTTCATTTCCTGCTTCACAGAGCTCTCTTGTAGTCCCCTGATGAGTTGTGTTAAGAGTTCATCCTCAGCCTCCTCATCTTGCCATCCTCGCACGTGCCACCTGTGGTAGAGCTCACAAAAACGTTAGGGTTTTCCCACAACCCAGGTTTTACGAGTGAAAATGAGGATTCTCTGCTTCAGCCTACCCTAGCAGCGGTGAACTGCATGCCTCTCTTTTTTCTTTAAAAAAGAGTTTTAGAACCACCCGGGATGCCCCTGAAGACATCCTGGCACACCTTGGCCGGTGATTGGCGCAGCCACCCGCAGCCACCCACGTGTCATAGACAAAATGGAAGTAAGTACAGTATATGGCAGAGATCTTTTGGAAATGATGGACAGCTGAATACTACTTGTGATGCAGTAACACCCAAAATGGGCTCGACCAAGAGCTCCACCAACTATTTCCTCAAAATTCTGACAGCAACTCGGAATTCTGACTTTAATCTCAGAATTCTGACTTTATTCTCAGAATCCTGATTTAAAGTTATAGGGCCCTATCGTCCTACTGGCCTTAAATTAGCGTTTAACGCCAGGCCAAGCGCTATTTAGCGGGCGTGGTCAACGCAGTCCCTATTTCCCCCCTCAGCGCTACACCCGGCGTTGAGGGGGGAGAAGCTAACCTCTCCCAGACCCTAACCCTAAACCTAACCTCTCCCACCCCCATGCCTAAACCTAACCTCCCCCAGACCCTAACCCTAAACCTAAACTCTCCCACCCCCCATGCCTAAACCTAACCTCCCCCCAGACCCTAATGGGGGAGCAGTTGACTAATGGGGGAGCAGTTGCCATAAGCGTCAAAGATGACTTCCATGGGTTTACATTGAGTTTAGTTGGAAAGCCCAAGTCGTTTCATGGGTCGCTCAAGGGTACCATGTTAGTAACAAGCGACGCACAAGGGACGGGACAAAGCGTCAATATGCTACGTGCTCGGAGTGAGAACGTGTTGTGTGGGAGGTTCACGCTATTCCAACCAGTTCCCCTCCCAGGCGCCCTTAACGACCAGAGGAGGAACCACATTAGCAACCAGGATAGTGCATGTTTTGGTGAAGGGGGTTCCTATATGAAGGAAACCCCCGGGAGGCACGGGAAGAACATGCAAACTCCACACAGAAAGGCCCTTTTTGACGACCCCACCCGACCCCACCTGGGCGGTCTTAACTACCAGAATTATTCACAGGCATGGCCAGGCAAGGCTGGGCATTACGTCAATCAAAACCAATCAGATTCCCGTCTCGCAATGGTTTATTTGCGCGAGGCATGCAATATGCTGTAATTCTCTCCATGCGTAATAGAGTGTACTCACTCGTGCGAGGACAGAGGGAGCTTATTGACAGATCGTCTGTGGTGCCAATGACCCTTCGGGTTATGAAGGTAAATAGCCTATGTCCTGTCCAACACGTTTTCTCAATTCATTTCCCTCTTTGCGATGTGATAAAAGTTTCTCAGTGAGTTATAGTTGATTGCCTCACTGAATTATCTGCTAATACCCAATTTAAGCAGCATAATTTGATGTCTTGGTGTTGCAAGGCTGTGCTTAATGACATATCCAAAAGGAATTCCACTTTCCACTCCGCAAATACCTCTCTGCGCAGACTGCGCTGGGAGCGCAGCCGTAATCTCCGTGCAGAGCGCCCAGCGCAGAGGTATTTGCGCGTAAGAGGTCCTTTTCAAAGCTCTTAGCGCAAAGTAATTGCGCACTGCTGATGATAGGGTAACGCCATCTATCCCACATTTTAGCGCTGAAACGCCTGCTTTGGCATGTGGCACGCCTATGCCCAGTACAATTATCACAGGCATGCGCTTGTGTCCGTCCCCAATTTTCATTGCGCACGGCGTTAAACGAGCGCAAACGCTAAATTAGCGCTTTTGGGAAGATAGAGGGCTATCACTTTAAACTCAGAACTGAAAAAAAAAAAAAAAAAAATGACCATAAACATCTTCAGTAGTATTAAATTGGGTCTGGTGTAATTTTTTTTTTTTTTTTTTTTTTTTCAGGCGACCCTATTTGATTTCCAGGCGACCCCACGGTTGAGAACCACTGAGATACAGTATTGTTATCATTGCTGATCCTACAGCTCCAAGATGATCCTGGATGAGCTGAGTTCTGAGCACCAAGTCTGACTCCAAAGGATTGGTCTGGTCGGTGTGCCTCCAAATTTAGTCCAGTGTCTTGGGAGAGACCTGTAAGAAAAATCTGCTTGCTCCTGGAGGCCACAGTCTAAGATCATTGACATTTATTCTTTCTTTTTCTCTTTCTACCCTGTCTTCCCTCTATCCGTTTCTTCTAGACAGATATTATGAAGAAGACAAGAATCTATGTAGGGACAGGGTACAGATAAAGACAATAGCTCCCTTATTTTATATAAATAAAAGTAATTGTGGGTTTACACTGACTTTTCACTATTAGGGGCCGGAGTGTTGGAGCTATTTGTTGTTTTTAGTGATATTTAACTCATTCCCCGCCAGAGTTTCAAAGGAAAAGTCGCCAGCCACCGCCAGGGTTTCTCATCATTTTCACTATTTTTCCAAGACCCACAGAATATTTTCTTCTCTGACTATGTAAACAAACACTGAACATAAAGAGAAAAAGAAGAGCCTCCACTTTCATAGAAAAATAAGGTTGATTCAACCTTAATCCATTATTTAGTTATTGACACTTGAATGTAGGTAGTTTCACTGAAAATGTCCCTCTGTCCCCAAAAAGCTGAGAAAAAAAATGCATTTTTGTAAAGAAGTCATCTCCACAGGCCCTGAACCGAATAAATGTCTCTGATGGCGGATACTGGCGGTGTTACACTCAACTATGAACCTCATAATGATTTGGTTTCCCTTTCCGGCCAAACATGCCAGTGGCCACAGCTTTTACCGTACCACCGGTGTGACAGAGAGATTCACCCCGCTCTCAAGAGAGGGTTGCCGGTTCGCGCTCTCGTTTTGCCCGGGGAGGCGACTGGTTGTCTGTGTCTGGAGGTCAGGAGTATTTGTTGGAAAATCATGGTCGCTTCTGTACAACTCTAGACGTGCTGTAGTATTTCACAAGGTGAGTAAGAGAGCCATCTATCACATGACGGTGAAAACGCGGCTTGACGTTCTATGACGGCAATGGCGGGCAAGTGTTGTCTCTTAAATGACGTTCAAAGACGCCAATGGCGGGGAATGAGTTAAAAGTTATACATTTATGTAGTTATTTTATTTTGAAGAATAATATGAATGAATTAGTTTGACTAACATTAGTATCATTATTTTTGCTTATTTGAGCACTTATTCAGCTTTTATTTTGAAGGTGCTGGCAGCACTTAGGTGAATCTACATAATGGGCAGCCATAGACAGGCACCAGGAAGGGTTCATGATTTTTTACCAGGGCAAGAGAGGTGGCAATCCTTTGTTTGCTTGCAAAATGGTGAATAAATCCTAAGAAACGCTGCCTGCTTGGACAATTGACTTATTTCCCTATGTAAGAGAAGATTCATTCCCTGGTGCCTCAGTGGCCTTTGATTTTCAGTATGTTTTATTTTTATTTATTTTTATTGTTTAATTGAAGGCAAATCACCACTACATCAATGTTGCTGCCAATCTTTGACATAGCCATAGTCCAACGATGGTCCAATGAAGGTCCCCGGGCACTGGAAAGAAATAGCGACCACTGCTCCTGGCCTGCCCCCCTGGAGGAAAGGACAAGCCTGGATGGGTCAAATGCAGAGGACATATTTCACCGGCCACCGTCAGCATGAGTGTGTGTAGTGGCCCCATGCATGTGTTGTAGTGTGTTCGTGTGACGATAAAGACAGGCTGCCGTCTGAAATCATGTTTTTGGCTCTGCTCCGGCTGGCGATATAAATTTTGGCGGTGGTCCAACCATAGACTGTAAATATAAGGGTCCAACCCGTGATTTTCCAACCCTGCCCTCCTCTTCCTGGGTTGTCGCCCCTTTTCCACTGTGAGGCAGTGAGATTTTGTGATTCCCACAGCCTGAAATTCGCCTTTCTCGACAGTTAATACTTTCTATTGACGGAATATGCAGAGAGAGAAAAAGTGTCTCTCGTCATGTACGAGTGCACCCCCAAAGCCCACAAGCCCCGCCCCAGCCGCATAGACTGCGTCAAGTCAGCCAGAATGTAAGTAGGTCGTCCGCTTTAGCTCTTTCAAAATAAAGCCCTCATTGTAACGTTCACATTTTGAGTAGCCTAATGCTTTACACAGTTTCACTATTATGTAATCTTAACATCAAAACGAGTATTTTGATACAATGTTTGTTGCTTCGTTTCTTGAAACGTTAGGGTTGTACTACAACCCGGGTTTTACGAGTGAGAAGGAGAGCTCTCACTCTAGTGCCTTATCCGCTGCGTACGCAGCCCACTGGAAGACTGTCATTTTTGCCCCAAAAATTACTTTTAACATTAAAACCGACCACCCATCAGTAGGTGGCGTGGTACCCCCTGGGGCTGAGGCGGCCACCCGCGTGACTACGTCACGTCCGCTCACCCCAGGGACAGCCACTCATTGTTTCTTCCAGCCCGCTGAGAATCGACGCAACCGACGATGCATCGACGCAGCAAGGCTGGGTAGTGAGAGCTCTCCTTCTCACTCGTAAAACCCGGGTTGTAGTACAACCCTAACTTTTTACTTTGTTTCGAACTCGAGCTCTCACTCTAGTGCCATATTCAACCGCCCTTGCTGCCGGGAGCGCCCCACAGAGCGACCCGAGAGGCATCGGTGAACCACGGCCGCATGGCAAACGTTCATGCCCGACCGTATGACATTTAGAGCGGCAACGATACTACTTTCTTGCCACTGACAGTACCGCATGCGCGAAACGCGAACCGGACATGTCGAGGCTGTAGTACCTAACAAACGTGATGAGAGGACCATGAGGCCGCAGGGCAGATGTCCTCCACCGAAATACCATGCAACAACGTGGAGGATGTCGCAACGCCTCGCGTAGAATGCGCCTTGATACCCTCCGGGGGTATCTTAGCCATGGCAGAGTATGCCAAAGCAATCGCCTCCACTATTCAGTGTGATAAGCGATCCTTGGAAAGGGGCCCACCCTGGGCCTTCTGCCCAAAGCAGACCAACAACTGGTTTGTAGTGCGTAACGAACGCATCCTGGCCACATAGGCCGAGAGCGCCCTTACGGGGCACAGCATGTGCAAGCGCCTCTCCTCGCCCGAACTGAACGGCGGGGGACAGAATGCTGACAAGTCTATGACCATAGACCTAAAGCTGGCATTAATATTCTTAGGTTGGTAAGCCGGGTTAGGTTGCAACGTAACCCTGCGTCCATCATCCCCAAAAACCATACAGGCCTGCTGCACCGAGAGGGCAATCAGGTCACCAACTCTCTTTTCTGACGACAAGGCCAGCAGCAGCGCAGTCTTCAAAGACAGAATTTCAAATCGGCGGAGTCCAAGGGCACAAACGGATGACCCGTTAGCCCGTCCAGCACCGTAACCAGGTCCCATTTGGGAAAGACGCACCGCGACGGCGGGCGCAGCCTACGCGCTCCTTCATGAAGCGCGAGATCAAAGGGCACGCCCCCACGGGGCTCCCTTCAATTCCCATGTGGCAAGCAGAAATCGTGGCTACGTACACCTTAAGCGACTGCGGGGACTGACCCGCGTCAAGCAGGCTCTGAAGGAAACAGAGAACTGGTCGCACACCGCAGTTCACTGGATCCACGCCCTTATTCGTGCACCAACGCGAAAAGACCCGCCACTTGTACGTGTACTGAGAGTGGGTCGCCACATTATCGGGCAAGCCCTGGGCTAGCAAATGGTCCCGTTCAGGAGCCAGACTGCTCGCTTCCACCTGCTTGGGCGCCTGGGATAGGAGATCCGCCCGTACCGGCAGCGCCCAGGGCGGACCTTGCGCCAAGGAGACCAGGTCCGCAAACCATGTCTGCCTGGGCCAAAACGGGGCCACTAGAACGAGCCGGAGGTGCTGTTCCCTCACCCTGTCCAACACCTGACGGATCAGGGGGATCGGGGGAAACGCATAGAGCCCCTCCCGCGGCCACGCATGCGCTAGCGCGTCGTGACCTAACGGGGGCTGTCCTCCTGGATCGAGAACCACAGTGGGCAGTGTGTCGCGCGCCGCGATGCGAAGAGATCGACGCCGGCGCGACCAAACCTGGCCCAAACCTGTTCCATCACCTGAGGGTGGAGGCACCACACCGTATAACGGGGATTGCCTCGAGACAGCAGGTCTCCCCCACCTTTGAAATCAAAGCTACGGCCATGCTTAGAGGTTCCCAGCTTTCAGAAGATGTGTACCACGTCCACTTCTATGTGGCAGATACTGTTGACCTGCTATCTCACCCTAAATTTCACTAGTTCCCAGTAGCCTACTTGACGACATTCAATTTAGTTCAAATTGGGTGGTTACTGGACTGGACTGGGTGATTAATAACACAATTTCCTGGGGTGTGACAAACTCAAAACAGATTTATGTTTGGTTTTCAGGGACTTTAAGTAAACAAACTGGAATTTAGAGGGTTAAAATTCTGAGTTGGAATGAAATGTTTGTACCTATATGAGGGCTGAAGCTACCAATACATAAGAAACAATAAAAACAAGTAGAAAAATACTATAGAATTCACCCTTCTCAACCTATTCTGACAAGTTCTGACACTTAGCAGTATATTATGGAACTATGATAAAACAGGGGAGGAAAGTGAATGTACTGTTTTTGTTTTGATACAGTTGATTACATTTTTTTGTTACATTTTCATTTTTGTATTTATTGACAACATTAAGACACTAATGATATTCATGAATATACAGTACATAAATAAGTACATGTGATATTCCTGGTCAGGATGCTCCACGTACACATTCACCCATTAGTAACATGTCATATTCAGCAGCATCAACTTAAAGTGCTACAGCAGCTAAATCAAGACCTGTTAGTTTTCCTATTACATTTATATTGGACTAATTTAGCTTGTAGCCTATACTTTTCTTATTGCACTGACATCATTAGAGCTTAGTCCCACAGGTTATAATGAGCTAAATTCAAAATACAGACATTTTTCGCTATTATGGCTATATTGGGTTCTCTATGGCTTCTTTTATACTGCTAGCAATGGTTCCTACTGCACAAGTTCACCACAGTGCCATGCACTACTGTCGGAGCAGAAAACAGGTGATCAGGAGACTATGTGACTGTGCTAGAGCTGCAATGATTTGTCGATTAATTGATTAGTCCAGGGGTTCTCAAAGTCTGAGACTGTGGGCCTCCCATCAGACAAAGCTTGCCTCCCATCAGACAAAGCTTGTCCCCCCCAGTTTACTTTCTTACCATAGTTTTGCTACATTCCTTGCCAATGGGATCATGATTGTTATTTGATCTCATAGACACTCAACAATTGAGATAGCCTGATATTGCTGTTTGACATACTTCAGACTATAAAAAAAGGTCTGTCTGAAGGCATTTATTTGTTTCCGACTCGAACAGTAAAAATCTACTCTATATCTGAACTGATCTCTTTAACCAAATCACACACACATAGGCTATTCTATCTGATCTCCTTTTGATAACTAATGTCATATTTTTTCCACTTCCATTCACTGAGCCTCCCCTGAAACTGTTTGAAGTCCCCCTGGGGAGGTCTACCTCCCACTTTGAAAACCTCTGGATTAGTCGATCGACAGAAAATGAATCGCTAACTTTTTTTTTTTTATCATCGATTAATCATTCAGACTAATTTTTAAATAGAAGATACTAAAAATCTCTCATTCCAGCTTCTTAAATGTGAATAGTTTCTTTAGTCTTCTATGACAGTAGTGATTATCTTCGGGTTGTGGACTGTCATAATATAGACCCAACGACTAATTGATTAGTCGAGAAAATAATCGACAGATTAATCGATAATGAAAATAATTGTTAGTTGCAGCCGTAGAATGCGAACATTTTGCAGCAAGAGAATGACTTGACAGATACTACATGTAACATTCTCATGTTGACTTTAGAAAAGGCTTGTCATAGGGTTTAGCTTGTTTCATTTGTTTGGTCAAGGCAGTGGGCAAAGCCTCTCACAGTGATGCATAGAAACGGCAGCACACATACTGTGCTGAAGGAGAAACGCCTCAACATCATAAGCAAAGGCCACAAAGCATGCTCACTCTCCAGCACAGACTCTAGTCTCCGCCATGATGGAGGAGTGACACCAACATCAAAGATTGTAACATCATCGCCTCTTTTTCCCTGAAAACAGCTCATTTTCATATGTTCATGTAAGCAGATAGCACCTTCGGCGGCCATGTTGGAGGTTCCTCGTTCGTGTTGATGCTTGAATGGATCGGCCGGAGGGACCCAACCCTGCCTCTGACCCTAACCCCAACCAATCATCACTCCCCCTAAACCCATGCCAATCATCACCCACCTTGCCTAAACCCAACCAATCATCACTCCTCATGTCCCTTCGGACGATCCATTCTAGCGTCGACCCGCGGGCAACTGGCTGTGAACAGCTGATTGCAAAACTAACTAGAATGACCGCACCGCGGATATATGCCTCCGCCAACAAGTCAGCAGTCGACATGCATGTCTGTCCAGACTGACGTTTGAACCAAATGTGAAGAAATTTGGTCAAGGTGTTACTGAGATATGGCATTACTGAGCTTGAAAATGGCGTTCGTGAGGTCACAGTGACCTTGACCTTTGACCACCAAAATGTAATCTGTTGATCCTTGAGTCCAAGTGGACGTTTGAGGCAGATTTGATGAAATTCCATCAAGGCATTCACGAGATCTCACCAAAATCTAAATAGTTGATGCTTGAGTCCAAGTCGACATTTGAGCCAAATTGGAAGAAATTCCATCAAGCCGTTCTTGAGATATCACGTTAACGAACTTGTGAATGGCGTTTGTGAGGTCACAGTGACCTTGAACTTTGACCACCAAAATCTAATCAGTTCATCCTTGAGTCCAAGTCGACGTTTGAGGCAAGTTTGATGAAATTCCGTCAAGGCGTTCCTCAGATATCGCGTTAACGAACATCGGACGGACAACCCGAATCCATAATGCCTCCGGCCTGGCTATCACCGGCGAAGACATAAGAAATGCAATGAAACATGTTCGTAGAGTTTTATGGTGGCCACCTTCTTCGGGGCCGCAAGGTATTCTGGGTATTTCCGCCATATGGGTAGATCTAGAAGCTCCCTCTCTCTCTACGACCTCTAAGATGGCTCCAGATGTGGTTGTCAAGAAATTTGTGATAAAACTGCAGAGCCTTTACATTGATAAAGTTATTCAAATGATTCAGAAAAAAGGGATTACGATCAGGGAGTAAGAGGTGATGACGTTACAAACTCTCCAGGCATTCTGCAGCAGGCCTCTGTCAGCTCTGTCACATCTGTATACATTATGGCCTCTGTCAGCTCTGTCACATCTTTATACATTATGGCCTCTGTCAGCTCTGTCACATCTTTATACATTATGGCCTCTGTCAGTTCTGTCACATCTGTATACATTATGGCCTCTGTCAGCTCTGTCACATCTTTATACATTATGGCCTCTGTCAGTTCTGTCACATCTGTATACATTATGGCCTCTGTCAGTTCTGTCACATCTTTATACATTATGGCCTCTGTCAGCTCTGTCACATCTTTATACATTATGGCCTCTGTCAGCTCTGTCACATCTTTATACATTATGGCCTCTGTCAGCTCTGTCACATCTTTATACATTATGGCCTCTGTCAGCTCTGTCACATCTTTATACATTATGGCCTCTGTCAGCTCTGTCACATCTGTATACATTATGGCCTCTGTCAGCTCTGTCACATCTTTTATGGCCTCTGTCAGCTCTGTCACATCTTTATACATTATGGCCTCTGTCAGCTCTGTCACATCTTTATACATTATGGCCTCTGTCAGCTCTGTCACATCTTTATACATTATGGCCTCTGTCAGCTCTGTCACATCTTTTATGGCCTCTGTCAGCTCTGTCACATCTTTATACATTATGGCCTCTGTCAGCTCTGTCACATCTTTATACATTATGGCCTCTGTCAGCTCTGTCACATCTGTATACATTATGGCCTCTGTCAGCTCTGTCACATCTTTATACATTATGGCCTCTGTCAGCTCTGTCACATCTTTATACATTATGGCCTCTGTCAGCTCTGTCACATCTTTATACATTATGGCCTCTGTCAGCTCTGTCACATCTTTATACATTATGGCCTCTGTCAGTTCTGTCACATCTGTATACATTATGGCCTCTGTCAGCTCTGTCACATCTTTATACATTATGGCCTCTGTCAGTTCTGTCACATCTGTATACATTATGGCCTCTGTCAGTTCTGTCACATCTTTATACATTATGGCCTCTGTCAGCTCTGTCACATCTTTATACATTATGGCCTCTGTCAGCTCTGTCACATCTTTATACATTATGGCCTCTGTCAGCTCTGTCACATCTTTATACATTATGGCCTCTGTCAGCTCTGTCACATCTTTATACATTATGGCCTCTGTCAGCTCTGTCACATCTGTATACATTATGGCCTCTGTCAGCTCTGTCACATCTTTTATGGCCTCTGTCAGCTCTGTCACATCTTTATACATTATGGCCTCTGTCAGCTCTGTCACATCTTTATACATTATGGCCTCTGTCAGCTCTGTCACATCTTTATACATTATGGCCTCTGTCAGCTC
>NC_139631.1:42081188-42096188 GCF_964638095.1 Poromitra crassiceps | reverse complement strand
CTGAGTAGGGCAGTAAGGCTGTGTACCACTCTGGACTGTTTTTGGGACAAGTCACAGCTTTTGACAGTATTCACAAACTTGACAAGTACATTTCGTGACTTTTCTCCCTTTTATAAGTTTTCATAACTTCTCCAGGTCTGCCCCGAAGTCGATAAATCATATGACCTTGTGACTCCCTGGGGGGTCCTGACCCTCAGGTTGAGAACCACTGTGCTAGATAGAGACTTTGCAAATCTGGTTACTGATAGAAATCAATAGGAGTCATAAGATTACGTAATGCCCCTTTAACTTCTTTAACCACCGGTCAGAGTGCCTGATAAATCAGAGTAAAAAAACAACAACACTTTCATTACTTTCAGCCAATAGGAAGTTTGGAATAGCATAGCACAGTGTGTGACGGAGCGGACAAACCTCCCAGTCACCGAATAAATCCACCAGCATTTGGTTGCCCGTTGGTATCTTCCCGCCACGGTCTTTTCAGCCGTGCAAGGCAGAGAAGTCGAATTGGGCGAAGGCTTGCTGCTGCTCGGGGGAGAGGCTGCATGGCCTGCAGGGCGGCGACAGCTCCGGCTGCAGACAGGTGAACTCGCTGTCGAAGTTGCTGACGTCCACAGACTCTTTGATGGACGGCCGGAACGGCGGCTTGACCTTCTTGGCCAGCAGTGCTTCCCAGTCGATCGTCTGTGTGGGAGAAACGTAGCCTGATATCAGAACTGAACTGTCAACTTGTTGCACTCCATTTCCCAGCAGCCAACTCTGTGGAGTGGGCGGATTCAAAAGGTCTGGACACTAGACATTCTGCTGCACCACTCAGAAGGATATTCAGAGTCGTTCCTTGGCACTTGCCAACCGCTGAGGTTGGTGAATTGATCGACGTTGTCAGTGGCGCTGGAAGTACTTTGGTCGCCGCCAAAAAAAAATTGGCCACTTTGTCGCCAGATACGAGGAATATTTAACATTAAGATTAGACTGTTGTGTCATTATTCAGTCACCTTTTCTCACTCACCTCCATGTCACCACTTGCTCCCACTGCTGTGTTGGAATCCTCATTCTCTCTCCCACCCTTTTTGGACTTTTAGCCATATTTAGAGGAATATTTAATTTTAAATTAACATTAGGATTATACTGTTGTGATGTCATTATTCAGTGTCTTCTCCTCTTATCTGCAGCATTACTCAATTTACCCTCAGGAATCAGGGACAGTGATGGCCTACCTGCTATTCCTCCCATATATCCAGGGCCGGATTAATAGTACCATGGGCCCCCGGGGCTATTCATTTTCTAAGCTATTCATTTAGCCTTTTAGTCATAAAGATGATATCTTCCAGACTGAAATGTTATAACAGAAGTGGAGTATTGGCCAGAATTACATGAACATTTGGACACTTATTCAGTGGGTATTTTGCATGTTGCATGTTTTTTTTTTAACATCTCTTGCCACCAGGCAGTGCTGCAGCACCCACCGCACCCAGCTTCCCACGCCCTTGAACGTTGTGAAATGTCAACCTCACTTATCTGTACAAAATCAGACTAACCTGGAATGAATTGGTGCAGTTTTCATGAAGCTATTACTGTCAGAAAAGGACCAAATCGAGCGAATATCGAATATAAAACCAAGGAGAAACATAAAGCAGAGAGCTAAACATGGAGAACATGGAACTGAATCCCAAGCATGTGTCCAAGTCAACTTTGCTCAAGACCCAAGTGTCAAGTCTTGAGTGAGACACAAGTCTCAAGTCAACTCTCAAGTCTAAATGTACGTAAACAAGGTGAGTCCATGTCATTAATGTCAAGTCTATGGCTACGTTCACACAGCAGACACAAGTGGCCAGAATCTGACCCCCCCCCCCCCCCTAATTATAACTATAGACTGTATACATATACTGTACCCAGGGATGTATTACCGAACGGGCCTACCGGGCCCAGACCCAGGGGCCCAAGAGCTCAGGGGGCCCATAACCCATAGCATCTTCACAGGGCCAACCGTATCGTGCCCGGGCCTGGGACCAAATGATCCCTTAGGACCCCAACCGTTTATATTTGACAAAATGTTCCATACGTTTATTGATAATTACTGTAGGGTTATTGTGATTTTGGCTTTAATTGAGTGTACCTGCACTGTAAATCCTGTTAATTGAGATGCAGGTGAATGTCTTTTTTGTTATTGTGCTGTTGGCTTTGAGTGTTCAGGTGGCTGTGCTGTAAATCCTGTTGAGATGCCGGTGAGTGTATGTCTTAGTTATTCTTCTGGGCTTAATCGTGCGTATGTGCGCTGTGAGGGGGGGGGGGGGGGGGTGCAAGTGGTGACACACACACACACACACACACACACACACACACACACACACACACACACACACACACACAAACACACACACACACACACACACACACACACACCATTACAAAAGCATTCTACCACTCACTACATCATTACTTTACCAATGATATCATTAACATGATCTGGATCAGAACTATTTTAACCTACATTATCTTAGCTGTTATCAATGCATTTAGGCATTTTTTAACCATTGCCCTGAATGTAGCATCCTCTGCTGGGCTTAAAGTCACGTTTGGATCAAGACGAGTGTATACATGATGTTCTAGAAAGAAAGTGAGGGAAATGATGTACCTCAAAGAACTTCTCTCCTTTGAGCTCGTGTGCGTCCCTCTCTCCGCCGCCGAGCCTTTTCACCGGGTTCTTCTTCAGCAGCTGCAGGGCGAAGAGCAAAAATACTGAGTATTCAAGAGCTGCACTGCAGGAGACAACAGTGACTCTCTTTTACCACAGGCACTCAGGGAGGGTTCCCCACCTAAAACGCTCTTACTTCCTGGTTTGTTCATGTTGTTTTTCAGCTCAGAGGAGTTCTAAAGGGGTGAGGAGCGCCCTATGATGTCACCAGCATAGAGTACAACAGGTGGTGACATCACCTGGGACAAAGACCAGTCAATAGGAGAAGGCCAGGTCACCCTTACTCCTTAACAATCCTTCTCCAACTCGGCAACATCTCTTTATGGACATCTCCTCCTTCATGATTGGTTACAGATTCAGTAAGGGATAATGGCTTTGACCTGGATTCACCTCATCAGTGGACATCATGGACAGTGCAGTGTCCCTAATACCTTGTACATTCAGTGTATACATATAATAAGTAATTAATGTTTAATTAATCATTAACTAACTGCTTGTAAAAGGCTTATAGATATAAAGTTATTAATAATACCAGTTATTATAGTTTCATAATGGTGCTACAATGCATGGTAATGATGTGAATATCATGTAAGAATAGAGCATACAGATTTACTAAACATTAAGTTTAGTAATGTTTTCGAACCAAGTTGGTTCGAAAACCTTTGCGATCTTCAAAAAGTCAGCATCCAGACTTGTGATAGGTGGAAGACAATTTGTGTGACCAATCGGGGGTTCTGTCACTGGCTTTGCACGCGCTGAAGGTTTTGTCACCCATGAAAGGCTTCAGTAAGTCAGTGCATGAATGTTACAAAACAGAGAAATATTTCTGATATCGAGATATTGCACAATCAATGTCGCCTGTCTCTAAACCCCACCTAAATCTGTGGTGAAGCCTGACATCTAATGGTGAAAGTAGGGTACTGAACTGGTATGCAGTATAAATATGAGGTGAAATCTCTGCTTCACGATGCACTCTACCTTCTGGATGATGGCGGTGGCGTCTGGAGGAAGAGAGCCTGGATACTGCACGTCGTCGTTCACGATGCTGTCGAACACTTCCTCCTCATCCTCACCGGGGAACGGGGACTACGAATAAGGAGAAGAAGAATTAGTTGCATTTATATAAATAAGAAGAAGAATTAGTTGCATTTATGCAACACTTTTCTGAGGGCCCAACTCATCCAACACCGATGTGTACGGCAGCCAGTGTGCGCCAGGGATGATTAGGTGGCCATGATGGAAGGAAGGCCTGTGTGGGAATTTAGCCAGGGCACCGGGGCCACACCCCCCAGGGCACCGGGGTTACACCCCTACTCTTGCGAAAAGCACCCATGGGATCTTTAATGACCACAGATAGTCAGGACCTTGGTTTAATGTCAAACTATGAAATAACACAAATAGAATTATGCAACGACCAAGTGTTCAACAAATCCAAACAATCTGATATTTGACATTCTTTAAAGTAGATGCCCTTTAAGAATCTGATATTTGACATTCGTAAAGTAGCCGTGCTTTGCCTTGATGGAAAGACAAAGGCTTAATTTGGAAAGAAATGCATCCATATGATCAGCTTCACTGTTTATATTTGACTAAGAAATGTTCACATCTGAACAGAAGGCTTTAGATCAGAATGGTTTTAAGAGAATGGAGAACATAGTACATTTAATCAGGTGTGTTCACCGCTAGCATATACGAACCTCTCCCACAAGCATCTCAAAGATGAGGACGCCCATCCCCCACCAGTCCACGGCCCGGGTGTAGTTATCGTCCGTCAGGACCTCAGGAGCCAGGAACTCTGGAGTGCCGCAGAAGGTGGAGGTCCGGTCACCATGCCCCATCCCTGCCCAGGTGAAGGACACCAAACCTCTGCTACACTGACATTACATGTTCATTCATCTGATATTTCTTAAGCACAGATCAACATGCAAATAGATTTCAATAGAGTTTATATATCAAGAATCATAATAGCTTCAGACCAAAAATGGTCAGGCCAAAAAGTGTTCTAGTTTTGCTGATAATTCCTATTTATTGGTTGCTATTCCAGCTCTTGTGTTAAAGGAGATAGTTAACTTCTTCACTCCTGTTTTTTTTTAAGACAGTGCAAATGCCTTATTAACTGTTAACCACGCTTTTAACTTGACAACATAAACATTTTAAATTGCCCCTAGCTTACTTCCTGATGCAGTGTTTTGCTAGTACAATAGCCGACAGGAAATACGCAAGGTTTCAAACGGTTCCCTAGCAACACAATTCCGTGAAAACCATCTATAGATGAGAAAGGACCGTTTGCTGTAATTATGTAACCTGACTCCGCCAGATGGGGGCGGTATTGTTTTCACAACAAGACACACGTGTCTTGTTGTGAAAACAATACCGCCCCCATCTGGCGGAGTCAGGTTAGTAATTATGTGTATTTTCGAAAAGAATACCCTCTCCAGTATTATCTGCTGTATTATTTTACCTTCTTTACAAAGTCCAAAGTCTGTGATTTTCACAAATCCGTCCGCATCCATCAGCAGGTTGTCCAACTTTAGATCTCTGTAGAAGACACGTGCATGATTGACAGTGAAGTAAGTAGTATTTGGGAGCGTGTTCAGCAGCACGAGGTCACTGGAGACGCAGCCACAACTTACCGATAAACGATCTTATTCAGATGCAGAAACTCTAAGCCCAGCACCACACACGCTGAATAGAACCTGCACACCACCACAAGTGATTTGGATTAAAATACTGAGCAAGATGTCACTCACTGTGCCTCAGTGGTTCTCAAACCTTTTCACGTCAAGGACCCCCCAAACTGACATAAACTAGTCCACGGACCAGTTTCTATCCCAGGGTCGCCCATCTGATAACATTTTTGCTTTTAAATGTTTGATTACGGAAAGTGTAAGAAAGCCACGATGACCAAAATCATACATTCTGTCATTGTCTTACTTATGGTTATGGATGGAATTATATTGAAAATAGATTATCCCCCTTTTTTGCTGGGGACCCCCTGGAACCCCCTCAAGGACCCCTGGGGTTCCCCGGACCCCACTTTGAGAACCACTGCCTTAATGGATAGATAATGAGGAAATATCCTACCGAAAATTTGAAAGTGCAATTAAAAATTTCTCCAACGTCCCAAATTCCTCTTAACCCATTGATAACTGATGCAGCATTTGTGTGTATATCCCTCATTTGTGTGTGTATCCCTGTAAGACCGCGAACCGCGTCATACGCAGTCGCAGGGATACACGCACAAATGCTGCATCAGGTATCAATGGGTTAACTCCCATGGGTGCTTGGAGAGCACATTCATTCATGTTGGAATGAAATCTCCACATTCAGGATTGGTTAGAACAGGGGTTCTCAACATGGGCTCTGGGGACCAGCAGGGGTCCTTGAGGGGGTTCCCACGGCACTTGCCGAGTGGTGACGAGCTGTGCAGGGCTGTAAAATGTGGTGGAAATGAGCCATAAGTAGACTAGTTTCTGAAAGCACCCATCCCCCGCTGGAGGCCAGACGCAACTGCAGAACAAAACAGAATGATGAGTTTACAGATCCGGATGGTTTTAATCAGGGTAGACAAAACCTTACCTGACTCTGCCAGACGGGGGCGGTATTGTGTTGTGAACTCAATACCGCCCCATCTGGCAGCATCAGGGTAGACAAAATCATGCCTACCGATAAAAAAAGAATCACAGATTTGGGTCCGTGAGACAAAATCTCATCAAATGGGGTTTGTCGTAACCTTGCAAGGCAGCTAGATTCACGCGAGATCTTGACATCAGATCATGACATCAGATCATGACATCAGATCTTGACATCAGATCATGACATCAGATCTTGACATCAGATCATGACATCAGATCATGCGACGAACAGAATTGGAAACAAACCCATCCATTTGGCAGCGTCAGGTTAGGTTTGTCGGCCTAATGTGGACTAGTTTGGGGGTCGTTGATATGAAAAATCACTGGGTTAGAAAGTCTCATAATTTTTCTTATTGCAGGACAGAGCAGAGGCTTGGTGGACCTGGCCTGGGCCTGGGTGAAGACGTGGTTGTGGATGTGGATCATCAGATCGCCCCCTGGTGAATACTCCATGACGAAGCAGACGTGCTCCGCGGTCTGGAAGCAGCCGTGGAGGTTGACCAGGAAGGGATGCCGGGACGCGTTGATCATCTCGAAGATCCGCTTCTCGCTCATGAGGCTGCGGAGGGAACACCTTCAGCAGTGACACCGAATGATGCTGTTTTGACCTATCTGCATCTTAACACGTTGAGTGCCATAGCCGAGATATCTCGTCTTACATAATCCAACGGTTGAGTGCCATAGACGAGCTATCTCGTCTTACATAAACATTTTTTTTTTTTGACGGTGGGACATCAATCAACCCCTTTTACGTCTTCTATATCAATATTGGGAGGAAGAGAATGTGTATAATCTATTTTACCGACCACTAAGTGGCGACAGTTCTCTTCCAAGACAGAGAGAAGCCACAGCCAGCCACAGCCAGCCAGCGCGCTGGAGAAAGCCAGTGTAATTTTCAAGGAAGCAGCTGGGCGAAAACTCCCTCGATCCCACACACACACACACACACACACACACACACACACACGCGCGCGCGCGCGCGCGCACACACACACACTCGAGCACCCCCGCGCATAAATAAGACCAGAATCGCAAAAGCTTACTCAAAGCTCTCAGCCGACACCTCAAGAACAGTTTTACAGTCCAGACGGCCGCGGAGAATCCTCCCCCCGCAGCACAGACGGAGGGAGGAGCCCGGAGACACACACACACTCTCTCCCTCTCTCTCCCCCTCCCCCCAGTCCCGAGAGAGAGAGAGAGAGAGAGAGAGAGGAGAGAGAGAGAGAGAGAGAGAGAGAGAGAGAGAGAGAGAGAGAGCACACAGAGCGGGAGACAGACACGCCGCGGGGGCAAAGAACGGACAGAGATCCCCTCCCCCCAGAGCCGCGGAGCAACGCGCGAACACACACACACACACACACACACACACACACACACACACACACACACAATACAGTATACAGACTCGCCCAAGGGCACCCACAATCACAGGCAGGTGACTGTTCTGCTGTTTGATTGAATTTCACAAAACTGCGATTATCTCAGCTTGCTGTCTCAGACGCTAAAACCATGCTGTACTCAACGGCTAATATCTACATAACTACTAACTCTGCAAACTAACTCTTTTAGACAGAGAAAGCACACATTCTATTAGTTATTTTTAGATGATTGGTGTTCACGAAGTCTTAACAGAAAATAATCCTCGGCTCTTGTAAAATGAGCCAGAATCCTCAAAAAAAAACCTGGCACAACTTACCTACAGGATTGAAAAAACGGCTGGCACTCAATGTGTTAATACCAAATACTGTGCATTTCACACATTTGACCTATCTGAATCCTAATACCAAAGAGGGTGGAAGGAAAGAGTCGACACTGAGATGCATTTTTGGAAACAGGCGCTAGAGGTGCTGCGGTAGCACCAAAGCAGCACCGCCGCCATATTGACTCCTACAATCGGCCTTGCGTCAACAACAACAGCAGCAGCAGCAGCAGCAACACAATGCATTTTGACTAGAACATTTGCATATATCCATATTAAGATACACTATCAGTCAAAAGGTTTGACAGTTTGATATCTTTCTACTTTTTCTGACCATTAGAATAATAGGAAAGACATCAAAACTACAGTATAAAATAACATAAATGGAGTAATGCTGTGACCAAAGAAGCCAAACAAATATAACACAGACACACCTGTCCACTCTACACACCTGTCCACTCACACACCTGTCCACTTCACACACCTGTCCACTCACACACCTGTCCACTCCACACAACTGTCCACTCACACACCTGTCCACTCACACACCTGCCCATTCACACACCTGTCCACGTCACACACCTGTCCACTCACACACCTGTCCACTTCACACACCTGCCTGTCCACTCACACACCTGTCCACTTCACAGACCTGTCCACTCACACACCTGTCCACTTCACATACCTGCCCACTTCACACACCTGTCCACTCACACACCTGCCCACTCACACACCTGTCCACGTCACACACCTGTCCACTCACACACCTGTCCACTTCACACACCTGCCTGTCCACTCACACACCTGTCCACTTCACAGACCTGTCCACTCACACACCTGTCCACTTCACAGACCTGTCCACTCACACACCTGTCCACTTCACATACCTGCCCACTTCACACACCTGTCCACTCACACACCTGTCCACGTCACACACCTGTCCACTCACACACCTGTCCACTTCACACACCTGTCCACTTCACACACCTGTCCACTTCGTCGCGTGTCACGATATCTCTCTTCTTCAAGGCTTTGATGGCGTAGAGCTCTTCTGTCTTCTTAAACTCTGCCAGCAGCACCTGGACACAGTTGACAGCAACACTGAGGACAAACGCCAGAAAACAACATTTCACCAAGTCTCATTAAAGGGCCACCTTGCACATTTTCAACCAGCTTTGTATCATTACAAAATGATGCACATACACAATGTTTCACTTGCCTCCATCTTGCCTGGACTGAGAGGAGCTTTGCAGAACTTCCTGGACCAAAGGACATCATTATGATAGTATCATTGTTATTACTGCCACTACAACACGGTCTCTCTCTCTCTCCCCCCCAACTGCTGATGGCAGATGAACGCCCACCAGGAGCCGGGTCTGCTCAAGGTTTCCTGAAGGGGTTAAAGGGATCTTTTTCCTTGCCACCGTCGCCAAGCGCTGCTCTTGTTGGGAAATTGTTTCAATTGTCACATGACCTGTGTCACATGACCTGCAGTAAAGTAGCCGGTGCATGTGAGGATTGTTTCAATTGTTGGGTCTAAAATAAAGAGCCTGGTATTCTACCTGCTCTATTTTGTTAAGCACCTTGGGATAACTCTTGTTATGATTTGGCGTTATGTATATATATATATATATATTGTGTGTATATATTGTGTATACTGTATATATGTGATGATACAAAGGTGGTTGAAAATCAGTAAAGTGGCCCTTTAAATCTGCTCAGCTGTTACCTTTCCAAAATGGCCTCTTCCCAGAACTGAAATGTATCTGAAATCCTCCATCTGCATCCTGATGAGACAGAGACAGAAACACAAACTGCCATAACTGAATATATGACAAGGTGTGTGTGTGTGTGTGTGTGTGTGTGTGTGTGTGTGTGTGTGTGTGTGTGTGTGTGTGTGTGTGTGTGTGTGTGTGTGTGTGTGTGTGCATGTGCGTGCTTGCATGCATGTGTGTGTGTGTGTGTGTGTGTGTGTGTGTGTGTGCGTGTGCGCGCGTGTGTACTTCAGAGAAGATACAAGCTGATCTCCACTTCCTTCTGTAGTGGTGTTGATCGATGACTGTAAAGAGAGACACAGTTTCAAACAGATTACATTTTGATTACAATTCAGATTGATTTATCATAGGGCCAAAGGTCAAAGGTAACTTTATTGTCCCTTGCAGGGAAATTGATCAGCAGCCAGGTAATATAAAACCACATCTCATACGACATACAAACGTCAAAAAGAAAATAAAGGACAGAAAGCTAAAAACCTAAAAACAGGGCCATAGAGGCAGAGAGACTTTAAAAAGTACAACAGGTAGCATGGGCAAAAGTGCATAAGTGGGCAGTCTGTGCAAAAGGGCAGAACCAGGGCTTGATATTTATCATCTTTCAGTGGAATCATATTGTGATGATATGAAGATATTTTAATATTGTGACACATTTCTGCTGTCTAAATTGATGATGTCAAGCAAATTCTACTTACAAATTCTGATAAAACACGGTAGTTATCTATTGTAAAATTTCAGTTTTGTTTGACATCACACCTAACATTACCATTTGGTTCATTGAGATGAACATTAATTTTATGATGTAACATGATTTTGCATACATGAACCATATCGTGCTATATATTAATATCAACAAAAATCCTGATTATCATTATATTTATTTCAACTATATCGTCCAACCCTCATTTATCACATCCCACACTGCAAACATCTCTCCAGATCTTCCTTTTATACTTGCTTCAATAAAAGAGGAAAAAAGGCCAGTGCTCCAGAAGGTCCTTTTAGCATTTAACGTTTTATCTTGAGCTCTTATTTCATGTCCTCATCACACATTTTAACTTGTTATGCTCAGGAGAATATCAGATCAGACGCACCCACAGCCTCTTTCCTATTGGTTGAATTGAGTCTTGCCTGTGGCACTCATTGGAAGTCACTCTGGATAAAAGTATGAGCTAAATTGCTAAAGTGTAAAACTGTGTGTGGTTGATGGCAGCCAGGCTCGTGATCATTATGATCACGGCGGCTGTATGAGACTCACGTACCTGTTGTTCTTGCGGTGTCGGCATAGGCGGTGTTTGACGTGCTGTAGAGACGGAGCTGTGAACGCCGTTCCCCTGCTCCAGGCTGGTCGCAGGCGGCTGCTCCTCACTAATGTTGAGTCTGATAACTGGGACATCGCTGCAAACAAACAAACAAATACTTTATATACTTATATACTTTATATACAGATACTTTAACAGTGGTGTGGTGGGTGGAGGGGGGTGCTGTACTTTAACAGTGGTGTGGTGGGTGGAGGGGGGTGCTGTACTTTAACAGTGGTGTGGTGGGTGGAGGGGGGTGCTGTACTTTAACAGTGGTGTGGTGGGTGGAGGGGGGTGCTGTACTTTAACAGTGGTGTGGTGGGTGGAGGGGGGTGCTGTACTTTAACAGTGGTGTGGTGGGTGGAGGGGGGTGCTGTACTTTAACAGTGGTGTGGTGGGTGGAGGGGGGTGCTGTACTTTAACAGTGGTGTGGTGGGTGGAGGGGGGTGCTGTACTTTAACAGTAGTGTGGTGGGTGGAGGGGGTGCTGTACCTTGGCAGTGGTGTGGTGGGGGGCGGGGGGGTGCTGGCCGTAGAGACAGACGAGCTGAAGGTGCTAAAAGAGCTGTAGTGAGGCAGGACACTGGTCATCAGGTGACTCCAGGTGGACAAGTTCATGTTCATCTGAGCTGCTCTCAGGAAGTTCTTCCCTGAGGGGCGAGAACCACAGACAGACACAAATGGACCCCTTCACACACTGAACTCACATCTCATATAAGCCCCCAGCATTCTGGCAGAGTCAGACCTGCCTCTACTTGGGATTTAAAACAAATGCTATGATTCTAAGCCCCCCGTTGGGGAGTCCTGGGGACCCCCCGGAATGACTTCTGGTGTTCCCCGGACCCGAGGTTGAGAACCACTACAACCACTCTTACAGAATCTTCTTCTCTACCTTTCTCTTTCGTGAAGATGCATCGCTGACGTCTCAGTTTCGGCTGCCGCTCCACAACGGCGTCGATGAAGTTCATCTGTAAAGTCCAGACCAGGAGAAATAGAGTTATTGTCGTGTTTCTTCGACCTTCACAGGGCTGTACAGTGCTACATAATGTAGCACGTGCTACATATACGTGCTACATAATGTAGCACGTGCTACATATACGTGCTACATAATGTAGCACGTGCTACATATACATGCTACATAATGTAGCACGTGCTACATATACGTGCTACATTATGTAGCATGTGCTACATATACATGCTACATTATGTAGCACGTGCTACATATACGTGCTACATAATGTAGCACGTGCTACATATACATGCTACATAATGTAGCATGTGCTACATATACATGCTACATAATGTAGCACGTGCTACATAATGTAGCACGTGCTACATAATGTAGCACATATGTAGCAAGGCAACAGCGTTGATGAAGTTCATCTGTAAAGTCCAGACCAGGAGAAATATTATCGTGTTATTGTCGTGTTTCTTGGTCCTTCACAAGCCTGTGCAGTGCTACATAATGTAGCACGTGCTACATATACATGCTACATTATGTAGCACGTATATGTAACACGTGCTACATATACGTGCTACGAAAACATCGGTCTGTGCTATGAATTAATTTACTGCAGTCTACCACACCTGCTTTACTGTTTTGAAACACATTTCTTGTTACGGTTTGGATTTAGTGTGCCCTGTATGCAACATCAATGTCCTTTGTCAGATCTTTGTCAGAGATGGTAACAGACCAGTCACAGACCTGTTTAAGTGATGAACTGCACTACCTGTGGTTGTTTTTAGCGATGGTAACATATATTGTATACGCATGCTACAATTTTATGGCCTGTGCTACAAAACTATCATCCTCTGTCGCACCAGTGCTGTGTGCAAAAAAAGTTAATGCACAGCCCTGCTTCACATTTGTATTATCTGCCTTCTTTCAGTGTTCCTGCAAATGTTACATTTCAAAATTCTGCATAAAGACGCTGATTAGCGACGACGCGTGTTTCCGAAGGGCCCCTAGACTTTAAAAAAAAGTGAACTATCCCTTTAAGGGTATTTTGCATGATTTAAGGGATGAATAATGTAAATGAATGAAAATGTCAGGTTATTTTAGGGGGTCACTGGTTCGTAGAGACAGCCCATACATGTTTATCCATTCAAACTATTTCACAATCAGAGCTTAAATAATTCAGAGCTATCAGAGCTTTAGTTCCACTGAAATATTATCACTTTTCAAAGTCAAAGCCTACCAAGCCAATTATAAAGTGTAAAGAAACTATCTTCATCTGTCCCTTGAACTTTCAAGATTGTCCAGTAGGAGGTCTGTCTCGGACATATAGGGCTGGTCAAAAAAAATATATATATATTTATTGATATCGAATCAATATTCATTTGAAGGAACTGATATTGATTAATAAATCCCAATGTACAATTTACAGCATGAATTCTTTGAGAATCTCTTTCATATCCAAGTAAAATTGTAACTGAAATTGAATCGGGACCTTGTGTATTGTATCGTATTGAATCGGGAAATCACTGGTGATACCCTGCCCTCCATGACGGAGGTGGTGGGGGTGGTACCTGAGTGTAGAGGGGGACCTGTGTGGGACATGATGGAGGTGGTGGTGGGGGGGGGGGCTACCTGGGCGTATAGGAGGCCCTGTGTGGGACATGATGGAGGTGTGTGTGGGGGGTACCTGGGTGTAGAGGAGGTCCTGTGCGGGACATGCTGGAGGTGGGGGGGGGGGGGGGGGTACCTGGGCATAGAGGAGGCCATGTGTGGTACATGATGAATGTGGGGAAGGGGGGTACCTGGGCATAGAGGAGGCCATGTGTGGTACATGATGAATGTGGGGAAGGGGGTACCTGGGCATAGAGGAGGCCATGTGTGGTACATGATGAATGTGGGGAAGGGGGGTACCTGGGCGTAGAGGAGGCCATGTGTGGCACATGATGAATGTGGGGAAGGGGGGTACCTGGGTGTAGAGGAGGCCATGTGTGGTACATGATGGATGTGGGGAAGGGGGTACCTTGGCGTAGAGGAGGCCATGTGTGGTACATGATGGATGTGGGGAAGGGGGTACCTGGGCGTAGAGGAGGCCATGTGTGGTACATGATGGATATGGGGAAGGGGGGTACCTGGGCGTAGAGGAGGCCATGTGTGGTACATGATGGATATGGGGAAGGGGGGTACCTGGGCGTAGAGGAGGCCATGTGTGGTACATGATGGATGTGGGGAAGGGGGGTACCTGGGCATAGAGGAGGCCATGTGTGGTACATGATGAATGTGGGGAAGGGGGGTACCTGGGCGTAGAGGAGGCCATGTGTGGTACATGATGGATGTGGGGAAGGGGGGTACCTGGGCATAGAGGAGGCCATGTGTGGGACATGATGAATTTGGGGAAGGGGGGTACCTGGGCGTAGAGGAGGCCATGTGTGGGACATGATGAATGTGGGGAAGGGGGGTACCTGGGCGTAGAGGAGGCCATGTGTGGTACATGATGAATGGGGGGAAGGGGGGTACCTGGGCATAGAGGAGGCCATGTGTGGGACATGATGGATATGGGGAAGGGGGGTACCTGGGCATAGAGGAGGCCATGTGTGGGACATGATGAATGTGGGGAAGGGGGGTACCTGGGCATAGAGGAGGCCATGTGTGGTACATGATGAATGTGGGGAAGGGGGGTACCTGGGCGTAGATGAGGCCATGTGTGGTACATGATGGATGTGGGGAAGGGGGGTACCTGGGCATAGAGGAGGCCATGTGTGGTACATGATGAATGTGGGGAAGGGGGGTACCTGGGCATAGAGGAGGCCATGTGTGGTACATGATGGATATGGGGAAGGGGGTACCTGGGCATAGAGGAGGCCATGTGTGGTACATGATGAATGTGGGGAAGGGGGGTACCTGGGCATAGAGGAGGCCATGTGTGGTACATGATGAATGTGGGGAA